>NC_051221.1:12652521-12952521 GCF_015220715.1 Pygocentrus nattereri
CGTTTTGCATACTGGCTCCGCCTTTGAGGTGGTAGTTTTCCCAAGATGCTTTTTCTTTTTGATAAGTTTATGGAATGTTGTTTGTGCATGCTTTTTGTTTGAATTGCTTGATTTCCAGCTTCTGTATTGCCAGAATGTACTTGCGCAGTTGGAGGTTGTTGTTTCGAAACCCAGATGATCTCATTACCATATGTTGCTTAACTGTTTACCATTCTTGAGTCCTTCGGTGCCAAACGTGTGCACGTATACTTCTGAATAAGGCCGTTATTCTTTCGCAGAGGCGATATCGTAGCCTGTGAGGTTAATCCGAGGCGTGATCATTGCTGGTTGAAAACTTTACCCAATACCCCGCTAGGATGACTTGAAATATAGTCAGCCATGGCAATTTTTGATGGTCTCATTTGAGACTTGATGTTGTGGTGTGTAAAATAAGACTGTGTTCTTTTGGTCTTAGTCTGGCGTGTTTTTCTGTCACACATGTCATGCTAGCAATCTTTGTCATTGTTTTGCTTTCTGCTCATCTTTACTGTGCATGGCATCCTGGATGTGTGCAATGTTGCTGTGTCCTCTTGAGGGGAATTGACCCCAAGCCCTTGTGGAGCAGAGGTGTTTTAAGATCAGTTGGAGTATTTGTTTGAGCTTTGTTCTTTTTTGTGTTTGTCCATGCAGCTCCAGGTAAATTTCTGACTCGTTCCTTGCCTTGCTGTGATTTCTATATGCCTGTGTCACTTTGTCATCGTTTTGCATACTGGCTCCGCCTTTGAGGTGGTAGTTTTCCCAAGATGCTTTTTCTTTTTGATAAGTTTATGGAATGTTGTTTGTGCATGCTTTTTGTTTGAATTGCTTGATTTCCAGCTTCTGTATTGCCAGAATGTACTTGCGCAGTTGGAGGTTGTTGTTTCGAAACCCAGATGATCTCATTACCATATGTTGCTTAACTGTTTACCATTCTTGAGTCCTTCGGTGCCAAACGTGTGCACGTATACTTCTGAAGAAGGCCGTTATTCTTTCGCAGAGGCGATATCGTAGCCTGTGAGGTTAATCCGAGGCGTGATCATTGCTGGTTGAAAACTTTACCCAATACCCCGCTAGGATGACTTGAAATATAGTCAGCCATGGCAATTTTTGATGGTCTCATTTGAGACTTGATGTTGTGGTGTGTAAAATAAGACTGTGTTCTTTTGTTCTTAGTCTGGCGTGTTTTTCTGTCACACATGTCATGCTAGCAATCTTTGTCATTGTTTTGCTTTCTGCTCATCTTTACTGTGCATGGCATCCTGGATGTGTGCAATGTTGCTGTGTCCTCTTGAGGGGAATTGACCCCAAGCCCTTGTGGAGCAGAGGTGTTTTAAGATCAGTTGGAGTATTTGTTTGAGCTTTGTTCTTTTTTGTGTTTGTCCATGCAGCTCCAGGTAAATTTCTGACTCGTTCCTTGCCTTGCTGTGATTTCTATATGCCTGTGTCACTTTGTCATCGTTTTGCATACTGGCTCCGCCTTTGAGGTGGTAGTTTTCCCAAGATGCTTTTTCTTTTTGATAAGTTTATGGAATGTTGTTTGTGCATGCTTTTTGTTTGAATTGCATTGATTTCCAGCTTCTGTATTGCCAGAATGTACTTGCGCAGTTGGAGGTTGTTGTTTCGAAACCCAGATGATCTCATTACCATATGTTGCTTAACTGTTTACCATTCTTGAGTCCTTCGGTGCCAAACGTGTGCACGTATACTTCTGAAGAAGGCCGTTATTCTTTCGCAGAGGCGATATCGTAGCCTGTGAGGTTAATCCGAGGCGTGATCATTGCTGGTTGAAAACTTTACCCAATACCCCGCTAGGATGACTTGAAATATAGTCAGCCATGGCAATTTTTGATGGTCTCATTTGAGACTTGATGTTGTGGTGTGTAAAATAAGACTGTGTTCTTTTGTTCTTAGTCTGGCGTGTTTTTCTGTCACACATGTCATGCTAGCAATCTTTGTCATTGTTTTGCTTTCTGCTCATCTTTACTGTGCATGGCATCCTGGATGTGTGCAATGTTGCTGTGTCCTCTTGAGGGGAATTGACCCCAAGCCCTTGTGGAGCAGAGGTGGTTTAAGATCAGTTGGAGTATTTGTTTGAGCTTTGTTCTTTTTTCTGCTTGTCCATGCAGCTCCAGGTAAATTTCTGACTCGTTCCTTGCCTTGCTGTGATTTCTATATGCCTGTGTCACTTTGTCATCGTTTTGCATACTGGCTCCGCCTTTGAGGTGGTAGTTTTCCCAAGATGCTTTTTCTTTTTGATAAGTTTATGGAATGTTGTTTGTGCATGCTTTTTGTTTGAATTGCATGATTTCCAGCTTCTGTATTGCCAGAATGTACTTGCGCAGTTGGAGGTTGTTGTTTCGAAACCCAGATGATCTCATTACCATATGTTGCTTAACTGTTTACCATTCTTGAGTCCTTCGGTGCCAAACGTGTGCACGTATACTTCTGAAGAAGGCCGTTATTCTTTCGCAGAGGCGATATCGTAGCCTGTGAGGTTAATCCGAGGCGTGATCATTGCTGGTTGAAAACTTTACCCAATACCCCGCTAGGATGACTTGAAATATAGTCAGCCATGGCAATTTTTGATGGTCTCATTTGAGACTTGATGTTGTGGTGTGTAAAATAAGACTGTGTTCTTTTGTTCTTAGTCTGGCGTGTTTTTCTGTCACACATGTCATGCTAGCAATCTTTGTCATTGTTTTGCTTTCTGCTCATCTTTACTGTGCATGGCATCCTGGATGTGTGCAATGTTGCTGTGTCCTCTTGAGGGGAATTGACCCCAAGCCCTTGTGGAGCAGAGGTGGTTTAAGATCAGTTGGAGTATTTGTTTGAGCTTTGTTCTTTTTTTGTGTTTGTCCATGCAGCTCCAGGTAAATTTCTGACTCGTTCCTTGCCTTGCTGTGATTTCTATATGCCTGTGTCACTTTGTCATCGTTTTGCATACTGGCTCCGCCTTTGAGGTGGTAGTTTTCCCAAGATGCTTTTTCTTTTTGATAAGTTTATGGAATGTTGTTTGTGCATGCTTTTTGTTTGAATTGCATTGATTTCCAGCTTCTGTATTGCCAGAATGTACTTGCGCAGTTGGAGGTTGTTGTTTCGAAACCCAGATGATCTCATTACCATATGTTGCTTAACTGTTTACCATTCTTGAGTCCTTCGGTGCCAAACGTGTGCACGTATACTTCTGAATAAGGCCGTTATTCTTTCGCAGAGGCGATATCGTAGCCTGTGAGGTTAATCCGAGGCGTGATCATTGCTGGTTGAAAACTTTACCCAATACCCCGCTAGGATGACTTGAAATATAGTCAGCCATGGCAATTTTTGATGGTCTCATTTGAGACTTGATGTTGTGGTGTGTAAAATAAGACTGTGTTCTTTTGGTCTTAGTCTGGCGTGTTTTTCTGTCACACATGTCATGCTAGCAATCTTTGTCATTGTTTTGCTTTCTGCTCATCTTTACTGTGCATGGCATCCTGGATGTGTGCAATGTTGCTGTGTCCTCTTGAGGGGAATTGACCCCAAGCCCTTGTGGAGCAGAGGTGGTTTAAGATCAGTTGGAGTATTTGTTTGAGCTTTGTTCTTTTTTGTGTTTGTCCATGCAGCTCCAGGTAAATTTCTGACTCGTTCCTTGCCTTGCTGTGATTTCTATATGCCTGTGTCACTTTGTCATCGTTTTGCATACTGGCTCCGCCTTTGAGGTGGTAGTTTTCCCAAGATGCTTTTTCTTTTTGATAAGTTTATGGAATGTTGTTTGTGCATGCTTTTTGTTTGAATTGCATGATTTCCAGCTTCTGTATTGCCAGAATGTACTTGCGCAGTTGGAGGTTGTTGTTTCGAAACCCAGATGATCTCATTACCATATGTTGCTTAACTGTTTACCATTCTTGAGTCCTTCGGTGCCAAACGTGTGCACGTATACTTCTGAATAAGGCCGTTATTCTTTCGCAGAGGCGATATCGTAGCCTGTGAGGTTAATCCGAGGCGTGATCATTGCTGGTTGAAAACTTTACCCAATACCCCGCTAGGATGACTTGAAATATAGTCAGCCATGGCAATTTTTGATGGTCTCATTTGAGACTTGATGTTGTGGTGTGTAAAATAAGACTGTGTTCTTTTGTTCTTAGTCTGGCGTGTTTTTCTGTCACACATGTCATGCTAGCAATCTTTGTCATTGTTTTGCTTTCTGCTCATCTTTACTGTGCATGGCATCCTGGATGTGTGCAATGTTGCTGTGTCCTCTTGAGGGGAATTGACCCCAAGCCCTTGTGGAGCAGAGGTGGTTTAAGATCAGTTGGAGTATTTGTTTGAGCTTTGTTCTTTTTTTGTGTTTGTCCATGCAGCTCCAGGTAAATTTCTGACTCGTTCCTTGCCTTGCTGTGATTTCTATATGCCTGTGTCACTTTGTCATCGTTTTGCATACTGGCTCCGCCTTTGAGGTGGTAGTTTTCCCAAGATGCTTTTTCTTTTTGATAAGTTTATGGAATGTTGTTTGTGCATGCTTTTTGTTTGAATTGCTTGATTTCCAGCTTCTGTATTGCCAGAATGTAATTGCGCAGTTGGAGTTTGTTGTTTCGAAACCCAGATGATCTCATTACCATATGTTGCTTAACATCAGCAAGTGCACGGAGGATGTCACTACCACCAAACTGTGACTTGCTACCCGAACCAGAAACCCTGGCTGAACGCAGAGGTGCGTTCTCTGCTGAAAGCCAGGGATGCTGCCTTTAGGTCTGTGGACTCAGGTGAACTCAGGAGGGCTAGAAGAGAGCTGACTGTTGGAGTCAAGAGGGCAAAAGCAGCATATGCTCTGAAAATCCAGGGACACTTTTCCTCCCAGGATCCACAGAGTATGTGGAGGGGCATCAAGTGCATCACGGACTACAAATCCAACGTTGCACAAAGCTCCAAAGACCCATCCCTGCCTGAGGCTCTCAACAAGTTCTACGCCCGCTTTGAGAACCCTGACACCCCCCCCAGCACCAAACTCACACACTCACCAGGAGAGGAGCCCCTCAGCGTGACACCAGCAGAAGTAAGAAGGACGCTGAGGAGGATCAACCCCCGGAAAGCTGCTGGCCCGGACAACATCCCCGGAAGGGTGCTAAGAGACTGCGCCGACCAGCTCTCGGACGTCCTGGCGGACATCTTTAACGCCTCCCTTATCCAGGCAGCAGTCCCCTCTTGCATGAAGACTGCCACCATCATCCCGGTCCCCAAGAGCTCTGCAGTGACGGGTCTAAATGACTACCGGCCAGTGGCCCTCACGCCGATAGTAACAAAGTGCTTTGAAAGACTGGTTCAGACCCACATCAAAGCCACCATCAACGTCACTGTGGATCCACACCAGTATGCGTACAGGAGGAATCGATCCACAGAGGATGCCATCTCCTCTGTGGTCCACACTGCCCTCACCCACCTGGAGCAGAAGGATTCCTATGTTCGTATGCTCTTTGTGGACTTCACATCTGCTTTCAACACCATGATTCCTCAGACCCTGATATCAAAACTCTCCTCACTTGGACTGAGCTCTTCCATGTGCAACTGGGTCCTAGACTTCCTGACCAACAGGCCGCAGTCTGTGAGGATCCACAACATCTCCTCCCCCACCATAACCCTCAGCACTGGCTCCCCTCAGGGCTGTGTGTTGAGCCCCCTCCTGTTTACACTATTTACATATGACTGCTCACCTATCCATCCAGGCTGTCATATGGTGAAGTTTGCGGACGACACAGCAGTGGTTGGATGCATCACAAACAGAGATGAGTCCAACTACAGGCAGGAGGTGGAACACCTGGAGGGTTGGTGCAGAGAAAACAACCTCTGCATCAACGTAAAGAAGACGAAGGAGATGATTGTGGACTTCAGAAGGGGCCATCATGACCATCTCCCTCTGCACATTGGAGGTTCTGAGGTGGAAGTGGTCGACAGCTACAGGTACTTGGGTGTGCACCTGAGCAGCAACCTCACCTGGAGCAACAACACTTCCACTCTGGTCAGGAAGGCACATCAGCGGCTCTACTTCCTCAGGAGGCTGAGACGAGCTGGACTCGGGAGGGCAGTCCTCACCTCCTTCTACAGATGTGTGGTGGAGAGCGTCGTGTGCTCCAGCATCAACGTGTGGCATGGAAGCTGCTCTGCTGCAGATAGGAAAGCACTGCAGAGGGTGGTGAAGGCTGCACAGAGGATTGCTGGAGTCAGCCTCCCCAGCACCACAGACATTTACACCTCCAGATGCAGGAAAAGGGCTACCTGCATCAGGAAGGATCCCACCCACCCAGCACATGCACTTTTTGTCCCGCTCCCCTCAGGCAGGAGGCTGCGGAGCATCAAGTGCAAAACAACCAGACTCAGAAACAGCTTCATACCAGAAGCTGTAAGGCTCCTAAATTCCAACTGACACTTACAAGAACAAGTACTGTTACAGGCACTGTCACTTTAAACCGCACTGAGACACTTTTTCTAGACACTTTATCCACTGCTCTAAGTCAATATCATGCTGCTATAGCAAACTTGCACTCTGGACTTCATATTGCTGCTAACTTCCTACTCTCCCTCTCTTGTGTACTTCTATTTATTTATCTATTTTAAAAACAGCTCTTGGGTGTAAACTGGACCATGAGATCTTAATTTCGTTCCACCTCATGTACCATGTGATGCGAATGACAATAAAATCTCCTTGAATCCTTGAATCCTTGAATCCTTAACTGTTTACCATTCTTGAGTCCTTCTGTGCCAAACGTGTGCACGTATACTTCTGAAGAAGGCCGTTATTCTTTGTTTGGAATGTTGTTTGTGCATGCTTTTTGTTTGAATTGCATGATTTCCAGCTTCTGTATTGCCAGAATGTACTTGCGCAGTTGGAGGTTGTTGTTTCGAAACCCAGATGATCTCATTACCATATGTTGCTTAACTGTTTACCATTCTTGAGTCCTTCGGTGCCAAACGTGTGCACGTATACTTCTGAATAAGGCCGTTATTCTTTCGCAGAGGCGATATCGTAGCCTGTGAGGTTAATCCGAGGGTGTGATCATTGCTGGTTGAAAACTTTACCCAATACCCCGCTAGGATGACTTGAAATATAGTCAGCCATGGCAATTTTTGATGGTCTCATTTGAGACTTGATGTTGTGGTGTGTAAAATAAGACTGTGTTCTTTTGGTCTTAGTCTGGCGTGTTTTTCTGTCACACATGTCATGCTAGCAATCTTTGTCATTGTTTTGCTTTCTGCTCATCTTTACTGTGCATGGCATCCTGGATGTGTGCAATGTTGCTGTGTCCTCTTGAGGGGAATTGACCCCAAGCCCTTGTGGAGCAGAGGTGTTTTAAGATCAGTTGGAGTATTTGTTTGAGCTTTGTTCTTTTTTTGTGCTTGTCCATGCAGCTCCAGGTAAATTTCTGACTCGTTCCTTGCCTTGCTGTGTTTTCTATACGCCTGTTTCACTTTGTCATCGTTTTGCATACTGGCTCCGCCTTTGAGGTGGTAGTTTTCCCAAGATGCTTTTTCTTTTTGATAAGTTTATGGAATGTTGTTTGTGCATGCTTTTTGTTTGAATTGCTTGATTTCCAGCTTCTGTATTGCCAGAATGTACTTGCGCAGTTGGAGGTTGTTGTTTCGAAACCCAGATGATCTCATTACCATATGTTGCTTAACTGTTTACCATTCTTGAGTCCTTCGGTGCCAAACGTGTGCACGTATACTTCTGAATAAGGCCGTTATTCTTTCGCAGAGGCGATATCGTAGCGTGTGAGGTTAATCCGAGGTGTGATCATTGCTGGTTGAAAACTTTACCCAATGCCCCGCTAGGATGACTTGAAATATAGTCAGTCATGGCAATTTTTGATGGTCTCATTTGAGACTTGATGTTGTGGTGTGTAAAATAAGACTGTGTTCTTTTGGTCTTAGTCTGGCGTGTTTTTCTGTCACACATGTCATGCTAGCAATCTTTGTCATTGTTTTGCTTTCTGCTCATCTTTACTGTGTATGGCATCCTGGATGTGTGCAATGTTGCTGTGTCCTCTTGAGGGGAATTGACCCCAAGCCCTTGTGGAGCAGAGGTGTTTTAAGATCAGTTGGAGTATTTGTGTGAGCTTTGTTCTTTTTTTGTGCTTGTCCATGCAGCTCCAGGTAAATTTCTGACTCGTTCCTTGCCTTGCTGTGTTTTCTATACGCCTGTTTCACTTTGTCATCGTTTTGCATACTGGCTCCGCCTTTGAGGTGGTAGTTTTCCCAAGATGCTTTTTCTTTTTGATAAGTTTATGGAATGTTGTTTGTGCATGCTTTTTGTTTGAATTGCTTGATTTCCAGCTTCTGTATTGCCAGAATGTAATTGCGCAGTTGGAGGTTGTTGTTTCGAAACCCAGATGATCTCATTACCATATGTTGCTTAACATCAGCAAGTGCACGGAGGATGTCACTACCACCAAACTGTGACTTGCTACCCGAACCAGAAACCCTGGCTGAATGCAGAGGTGCGTTCTCTGCTGAAAGCCAGGGATGCTGCCTTTAGGTCTGTGGACTCAGGTGAACTCAGGAGGGCTAGAAGAGAGCTGACTGTTGGAGTCAAGAGGGCAAAAGCAGCATATGCTCTGAAAATCCAGGGACACTTTTCCTCCCAGGATCCACAGAGTATGTGGAGGGGCATCAAGTGCATCACGGACTACAAATCCAACGTTGCACAAAGCTCCAAAGACCCATCCCTGCCTGAGGCTCTCAACAAGTTCTACGCCCGCTTTGAGAACCCTGACACCCCCCCCAGCACCAAACTCACACACTCACCAGGAGAGGAGCCCCTCAGCGTGACACCAGCAGAAGTAAGAAGGACGCTGAGGAGGATCAACCCCCGGAAAGCTGCTGGCCCGGACAACATCCCCGGAAGGGTGCTAAGAGACTGCGCCGACCAGCTCTCGGACGTCCTGGCGGACATCTTTAACGCCTCCCTTATCCAGGCAGCAGTCCCCTCTTGCATGAAGACTGCCACCATCATCCCGGTCCCCAAGAGCTCTGCAGTGACGGGTCTAAATGACTACCGGCCAGTGGCCCTCACGCCGATAGTAACAAAGTGCTTTGAAAGACTGGTTCAGACCCACATCAAAGCCACCATCAACGTCACTGTGGATCCACACCAGTATGCGTACAGGAGGAATCGATCCACAGAGGATGACATCTCCTCTATGGTCCACACTGCCCTCACCCACCTGGAGCAGAAGGATTCCTATGTTCGTATGCTCTTTGTGGACTTCACATCTGCTTTCAACACCATGATTCCTCAGACCCTGATATCAAAACTCTCCTCACTTGGACTGAGCTCTTCCATGTGCAACTGGGTCCTAGACTTCCTGACCAACAGGCCGCAGTCTGTGAGGATCCACAACATCTCCTCCCCCACCATAACCCTCAGCACTGGCTCCCCTCAGGGCTGTGTGTTGAGCCCCCTCCTGTTTACACTATTTACATATGACTGCTCACCTATCCATCCAGGCTGTCATATGGTGAAGTTTGCGGACGACACAGCAGTGGTTGGATGCATCACAAACAGAGATGAGTCCAACTACAGGCAGGAGGTGGAACACCTGGAGGGTTGGTGCAGAGAAAACAACCTCTGCATCAACGTAAAGAAGACGAAGGAGATGATTGTGGACTTCAGAAGGGGCCATCATGACCATCTCCCTCTGCACATTGGAGGTTCTGAGGTGGAAGTGGTCGACAGCTACAGGTACTTGGGTGTGCACCTGAGCAGCAACCTCACCTGGAGCAACAACACTTCCACTCTGGTCAGGAAGGCACATCAGCGGCTCTACTTCCTCAGGAGGCTGAGACGAGCTGGACTCGGGAGGGCAGTCCTCACCTCCTTCTACAGATGTGTGGTGGAGAGCGTTGTGTGCTCCAGCATCAACGTGTGGCATGGAAGCTGCTCTGCTGCAGATAGGAAAGCACTGCAGAGGGTGGTGAAGGCTGCACAGAGGATTGCTGGAGTCAGCCTCCCCAGCACCACAGACATTTACACCTCCAGATGCAGGAAAAGGGCTACCTGCATCAGGAAGGATCCCACCCACCCAGCACATGCACTTTTTGTCCCGCTCCCCTCAGGCAGGAGGCTGCGGAGCATCAAGTGCAAAACAACCAGACTCAGAAACAGCTTCATACCAGAAGCTGTAAGGCTCCTAAATTCCAACTGACACTTACAAGAACAAGTACTGTTACAGGCACTGTCACTTTAAACCGCACTGAGACACTTTTTCTAGACACTTTATCCACTGCTCTAAGTCAATATCATGCTGCTATAGCAAACTTGCACTCTGGACTTCATATTGCTGCTAACTTCCTACTCTCCCTCTCTTGTGTACTTCTATTTATTTATCTATTTTAAAAACAGCTCTTGGGTGTAAACTGGACCATGAGATCTTAATTTCGTTCCACCTCATGTACCATGTGATGCGAATGACAATAAAATCTCCTTGAATCCTTGAATCCTTGAATCCTTAACTGTTTACCATTCTTGAGTCCTTCTGTGCCAAACGTGTGCACGTATACTTCTGAAGAAGGCCGTTATTCTTTGTTTGGAATGTTGTTTGTGCATGCTTTTTGTTTGAATTGCTTGATTTCCAGCTTCTGTATTGCCAGAATGTACTTGTGCAGTTGGAGGTTGTTGTTTCGAAACCCAGATGATCTCATTACCATATGTTGCTTAACTGTTTACCATTCTTGAGTCCTTCGGTGCCAAACGTGTGCACGTATACTTCTGAATAAGGCCGTTATTCTTTCGCAGAGGCGATATCGTAGCGTGTGAGGTTAATCCGAGGTGTGATCATTGCTGGTTGAAAACTTTACCCAATACCCCGCTAGGATGACTTGAAATATAGTCAGTCATGGCAATTTTTGATGGTCTCATTTGAGACTTGATGTTGTGGTGTGTAAAATAAGACTGTGTTCTTTTGGTCTTAGTCTGGCGTGTTTTTCTGTCACACATGTCATGCTAGCAATCTTTGTCATTGTTTTGCTTTCTGCTCATCTTTACTGTGCATGGCATCCTGGATGTGTGCAATGTTGCTGTGTCCTCTTGAGGGGAATTGACCCCAAGCCCTTGTGGAGCAGAGGTGTTTTAAGATCAGTTGGAGTATTTGTTTGAGCTTTGTTCTTTTTTTGTGCTTGTCCATGCAGCTCCAGGTAAATTTCTGACTCGTTCCTTGCCTTGCTGTGTTTTCTATACGCCTGTGTCACTTTGTCATCGTTTTGCATACTGGCTCCGCCTTTGAGGTGGTAGTTTTCCCAAGATGCTTTTTCTTTTTGATAAGTTTATGGAATGTTGTTTGTGCATGCTTTTTGTTTGAATTGCTTGATTTCCAGCTTCTGTATTGCCAGAATGTACTTGCGCAGTTGGAGGTTGTTGTTTCGAAACCCAGATGATCTCATTACCATATGTTGCTTAACTGTTTACCATTCTTGAGTCCTTCTGTGCCAAACGTGTGCACGTATACTTCTGAAGAAGGCCGTTATTCTTTCGCAGAGGCGATATCGTAGCCTGTGAGGTTAATCCGAGGCGTGATCGTTGCTGGTTGAAAACTTTACCCAATACCCCGCTAGGATGACTTGAAATATAGTCAGCCATGGCAATTTTTGATGGTCTCATTTGAGACTTGAAGTTGTGGTGTGTAAAATAAGACTGTGTTCTTTTGTTCTTAGTCTGGTGTGTTTTTCTGTTACACAAGTCATGCTAGCAATCTTTGTCATTGTCTTGGTTTCTGCTCATCTTTACTGTGCATGGCATCCTGGATGTGTGCAATGTTACTGTGTCCTCTTGAGGGGAATTAACCCCAAGCCCTTGTGGAGCAGAGGTGTTTTAAGATCAGTTGGAGTATTTGTGTGAGCTTTGTTCTTTTTTTGTGTTTGTCCATGCAGCTCCAGTTAAATTTCTGACTAGTTCCTTGCCTTGCTGTGATTTCTATATGCCTGTGTCACTTTGTCATCGTTTTGCACACTGGCTCCGCCTTTGAGGTGCTAGTTTTCCCAAGATGCTTTTTCTTTTTGATAAGTTTATGGAATGTTGTTTGTGCATGCTTTTTGTTTGAATTGCTTGATTTCCAGCTTCTGTATTCCCAGAATGTACTTGTGCAGTTGGAGGTTGTTGTTTCAAAACCCAGATGATCTCATTACCATATGTTGCTTAACTGTTTACCATTCTTGAGTCCTTCGGTGCCAAACGTGTGCATGTATACTTCTGAATAAGGCCGTTATTCTTTCGCAGAGGCGATGTCGTAGCCTGTGAGGTTAATCCGAGGCGTGATCATTGCTGGTTGAAAACTTTACCCAATACCCCGCTAGGATGACTTGAAATATAGTCAGCCATGGCAATTTTTGATGGTCTCATTTGAGACTTGATATTGTGGTGTGTAAGATAAGCCTTTGTTCTTAGTCTGGCGTGTTTTTCATGTCACACATGTCATGCTAGCAATCTTTGTCATTGTTTTACTTTCTGCTCATCTTTACTGTGCATGGCATCCTGGATGTGTGCAATGTTACTGTGTCCTCTTGAGGGGAATTAACCCCAAGCCCTTGTGGAGCAGAGGTGTTTTAAGATCAGTTGGAGTATTTGTGTGAGCTTTGTTCTTTTTTTGTGTTTGTCCATGCAGCTCCAGGTAAATTTCTGATTCGTTCCTTGCCTTGCTTTGTTTTCTATATGCCTGTGTCACTTTGTCATCGTTTTGCACACTGGCTCCGCCTTTGAGGTGCTAGTTTTCCCAAGATGCTTTTTCTTTTTGATAAGTTTATGGAATGTTGTTTGTGCATGCTTTTTGTTTGAATTGCTTAATTTCCAGCTTCTGTATTCCCAGAATGTACTTGCGCAGTTGGAGGTTGTTGTTACAAAACCCAGATGATCTCATTACCATATGTTGCTTAACTGTTTACCATTCTTGAGTCCTTCGGTGCCAAACGTGTGCACGTATACTTCTGAATAAAGCTGTTATTCTTTCGCAGAGGCGATATCGTAGCCTGTGAGGTTAATCCGAGGCGTGATCATTGCTGGTTGAAAACTTTACCCAATTCCCCACTAGGATGACTTGAAATATAGTCAGCCATGGCAATTTTTGATGGTCTCATTTGAGACTTGATGTTGTGGTGTGTAAAATAAGACTGTGTTGTTTTGGTCTTAGTCTGGCGTGTTTTTCCGTCACACATGTCATGCTAGCAATCTTTGTCATTGTTTTGCTTTCTGCTCATCTTTACTGTGCATGGCATCCTGGATGTGTGTGTAATGACCACTGTTTGGTCATCAACCAGTCAGATACAAGGGCTCTCTTTTCACTCTGTCATTCTGAAACGGATTTTACAGTGTATTAATCCTCTCTTTCCTTAGACGGCTGCAGACCTCTCAAGCGTCCATCTCAGAGCTCTCACTCGTCTGCTGAGCTCATAGTATTTCTTCCCAAAAGAGCACTCCTCACATTATAATAGCATACACGTGATCGTATAGTTTGTTCATATCATAAAAAATCCCAAAATCACAGAGAAAAGCGTTTTCTTTTTCCTCTTATGGCAAAACAAAGTGAACTTACTGCAGAACAAATACAAAACAAACGCTGCATGGCTAGCATCAGCGAAATGCACTGCACATTTCAGGAGGGAACAGACTGGGGAGCACATACCTGAAACGGATTTTACAGTGATTAATCCTCTCTTGCCTTAGACGGCTGCAGACCTCGCAAGCTGAACATATGAATATAAAGTAAGAAGGAATTAGAAGTTTTTATAATGGAACTTTGCTTCTGAGGGTGAATTTTAGCTGGCCATATAGCTAGCTACCAAGGCTCAGCTAGCTGAAGCACATGTCCGAGCAATAATTCAACAAAATAGCATTTCTAATCAAAACTACACTCTAAGATTACCACATGTTCATATAATGTGTTAGAACAATGTTTCAAAGTTTTTTTCTCTATATGAACTGAATTAAACTATATATTAATGAGGAACCACAGCAGTTACACACAGTCCATCTCAGAGCTCTCACTCATATTTTATCATCTGTTTAATTTCAACTCTGTTATATGTGCAATGTTGCTGTGTCCTCTTGAGGGGAATTGACCCCAAGCCCTTGTGGGGCAGAGGTGTTTTAAGATCAGTTGGAGTATTTGTGTGAGCTTTGTTCTTTTTTGTGTTTGTCCATGCAGCTCCAGGTAAATTTCTGACTCGTTCCTTGCCTTGCTGTGTTTTCTATATGCCCGTGTCACTTTGTCATCGTTTTGCACACTGGCTCCGCCTTTGAGGTGCTAGTTTTCCCAAGATGCTTTTTCTTTTTGATAAGTTTATGGAATGTTGTTTGTGCATGCTTATTGTTTGAATTGCTTGATTTCCAGCTTCTGTATTCCCAGAATGTACTTGTGCAGCTGGAGGTTGTTGTTCGAAACCCAGATGATCTCGCGGTGCATACAGGGCTGCACCCCGCCCCCACTTTGGACTCTCAGACCACATCTCCTTGTTCATGTACCCGGCTTACAGACAAAGGCTGAAACAAACAAATCCGGTTACTAAAACAGTTAAAGTATGGTCTCCGGAGACTGAGAGCATACTGCGGGACTGTTTTGCTACGACAGACTGGGATGTGTTTAAAGCTGCAGCCACTATGGAGGACTCTTCTGTCAGCATTCAGGAATATGCTGAACATGTGTCTGGTTAAATCAGCATGTGTGTGGATAGCATCGTGCCCACCACACAAGTGAAGAGGTTTCCCAACCAGAAGCCCTGGATTAACAGTCAGGTATGACACATGCTCCGTGCTCGCTCTCTTGCATACAGATCAGGCAATGAGACAGAGTACAAAGCTGCGAAGTACAGACTGAGGAAAGTCATCGCATGCTCAATGTTTGAATTGCTTGGTTTCCAGCTTCTGCATTCCCAGAATGTACCTGTGCAGTTGTATTTTGTTGTATCAAAACCCAGATGATCTCATTACCATATGTTGCTTTTTTACCATGCTTCATTCCTTTGGTGCCAAATGTGTGCATGTATACTTTTGCAAGCTGCTTCTTGTTGTTCTTTTCCACAATGGATGTTTCTCTGAGGCATCCAAACCCTTGTGGGGGAGTGTGGAATTTTATGCTCCAGGTTTCCCAGAATGTACTTTATGAAATTATCATCTGTTGTTCTTATGTGTTCGCTGCAGGTGTCTTAGCACCAAGCTCTTTGTTAGGTGATTGAGAGTTTACCATCTGATGAGAAATATGTATTTTCCAGAGGGGATTCATGAAGTTAGAGCCATGATTTTGGCTAGTCTGACAGAGAATGGGCCCTTCTTCCCCCTTATCATGAAATTCTACCAATTTCACCAATATTAATTATTTTTTTCTTCCCTTGGGGATTACAGTATTGACCATTTGGTGGTTGTTAGAGATTTATGACTTTTCTGCCAAAACTCTCAAAAAAGTTTCTGATTTTCAATACGTGATAGTTAAAAGTTTCTGATTTTCAAAACACGGAAGTTTTGTTTGGGGTCTGTTCAGCTGTCTGATGGCACTGACTGGACAGGCTGCTGTTGCCCCAGGCGACAGTTGACTGAAGTGGATTACAGTGGTATTAGTTTTTGTCCTGTTGGCTTAAATAGGCATGCACTTCAACTTAATTACAGTCTAATCAGCATTTTGTACAATGAGATTTTTATGATAATGCTGTATTTTCAAAGTCCACTTTAGATGCTTTGTAGATACTTAAATGACTTTTCAGTAACGTTCAACTAAATATCTAATAAACTGACCACAGTTTTATTTAACTCTAAACCTGGCTCTAATCCTTATCCTAACCTTAACCTCAACCCAAAATCTAAACCCAGCCCTCTCCTTGCTCCTAGTTTGAGCCCTGGTCCTCTTCCTAAACCTTACCCCACCACTGTTTAGAAACAACTGAGTTTTTACAGATTGTTTATTAATTATTTGAGCATGTGTAGAAAATCTATAGGGGACTATAGTGGACTATACAAATAACGTGAGACCATTTTCATAACTATTATGCAAAAGATCAAAATAGTTCAATATTTTTACGAATGAAGTTATAATTTGAAATGAACAACTGAAACGGTTCATAAACCTCTTTGTTTTTGTAACAAGAACATTTTGATTTCATGTAAAAGGATTTTAAAACTTCAGAAGTAATTTTATTGAACTGTTTTGCTTTTTGTAATTCCTGTTAACTTTTCACAAGTTCACATTACTTTTTAGACTGTTTTCTGCATCATAAAACATTGATTATGAGTATTAACCTGATATGTGCCAATTTAAAGCCTTTAAATTCCTTCTTTCTTATGTAAAATTGTATCATGATTTCCATTAAACACACTGTCTTTTGTGTTTTTGCAATAAATCACTCAAGTTTATCCACTGAACAACAGTTTAACAGAGAATTATAATCATATTGTTTGTCTTTTAAAAACATTCTACTGAGTTCACAGTAATTCACAATAAAGGCACAGCAGAAGTAAAATACATGTATGTTTATTTTAATAAATGAAATTATATACTTCACTCATATGATTCAAATGATTACTTATGCAACAATCTGAGAACGATCAAATGGTAATTTTAATAATAATTCATTAATAATTGACTAATAATAATCTGAAGTTGGCTTATCACAGGAAATTACAAATGCTTTGCTTGATTAGAAATCCATGTCTGCATGGGTTTATCTGTGGAGGCCAGATGACTTCTCAATTGTCTACTGAATTAACAGAAACACAAAAAAGAAATCCTGTTAGTTCTGATTGCAATACACAGAACCATAACATACTACAAAACTGTACAAAGAAGATTTACACATCCTTTATTAAATGTGTATTTTTACAATGAAAAAATGCTTTCTTTGCTTGTATAAACTTATATTCTTTTTCGTGTTGTATTAGTTACCTGGAGGAAGAACATTCTCCTCATACTGTCCTGCATTGGTTATGTTTCCTGTAGGCTTGTACTGTCCAACCACAAAGACAGTGTTTCCATCAGTAGCCAAGCCCACTCCGACTTCTTTGCTTGCTTTCCATACAACCTGAGTGAAATGTCCTGCAAATGACATTGTGTCAGTGGTGTGTGTAGCAAAATGTCTTGTATATTAATGTATAATAATGTTTGTATATTCAGCAAACAGAATCATTATTAGCAGGAAGAGGCTATTCTAAATTGTTTTTTTAGTAATTTTATTATTAAACATCTGAAATGTAATTATGTAATTGAGATATCAGTACTACCTGTCTTGGGCTGATATCCAGATTTTGTGAAATCATAGTCTTTAATTTCACTGTACCACTGTTCCACAGACTCAGGTCCTAATGATAGAAACAGAGAAATTCTGACACATGAAACAGTCTCAGCCCATAAAACCAAATTTATGTACAGAAAAATCATTTGTTCTGAAGCATTTGTTTGCGAGAAAAGCTTAGCTGGCTTGTTCCAGATCTCTCAGCAGTTCCTTTAATTTGTGGTCAAAAGCATCAACACACCCTGCTATAAACAGTGGAGGCACATCTGCCTCTAATTCTGCATAGTGTAATCACCATTTTTATAGCTCATGAGGACATGAAGAAGACCTATTTCAAAATGTTTTTCTGTTAATTTAGTGATGCAAACTAATGAAATGTTACAACAGAAAAATGACACAATCCTAATCACTGTGTGTATATTCAGATGTTATATAGTGTTTTTTACTTACCTAATTACAAAATGTGTGTATCTCTGTGTGTAACTTTACAGGAGAAGGAAAAAACATACTTTACTTTTAATGTAAGTCAATGGAACCAGACTTTTTTCCAAGTAATTTTGGGCAGTTTCTTTTGATCGATTCATTATGAAATTTACAGACAATGTAAAGAATAACATATTCTTTCAAACTATGTCAAAAACTGAAAAACAACAAAAATGGAGATACAAGGTTTTCTTCCGACAACAGCAGTATATATATATAAATTTGGAAATCAAACAAACAGTAATTATGCATTAAATTGTGCAGAAATATGTATATTCAGTATAAGTAAATTATCACTTTTTTATGTTCAGTCTAAAAATGCTCAATAAAATAGAAATGCTCCCGGAAACACTTAAACAAAAATCTTTCCCCATTAATTTCCATTCTAAGCTAAGAATGCTTTTCCTTTTCCAGTAAAGTTACCAATTTATTGACCAATTTAATTTTCACCAAGTTGATGTGCACAGATCATCAATGCTCAATGATGTTTATTGTATGAAATGTGAACTTACCTGTGGGGTTGGCTGGAGTAGAGCTCCAGGAATAAAACACATTCTCTCCGTTTTCAGTCTCACTGTGCTGCAGGGTTTTAATAGACAGTAAATGGTCAGCCCACTCCTGTGCAGTGCGGCAGAGCTCTTTGCTTAAAGTCATATCAGGAACCCCATGTTTCTTCCTGTACTCGTTATGACAGGCAAGGAATTTCGCCTTAAAGCTGTCATCTGTTGAAAGACAAAGCAACAAGTTTGGTTTATCCAACCAAACCAACAACGAAATATAAAAGGCAGCGTGGTGACTTGATTTAATTGTTTGCAAATAACTGAATAATAATAATATCTGAATAATAACCAATATTCTGTAATGGTAAGAATGTTAGAATGAAAAAGCAGTACATAACAACTAACCTGCCATGGCTGTCAAAACTGTGATGCTGAAAAAAATGAAATAAAATTAACAGTTAGATTTTTTTTCTTTGTTCATAGATACATACAATCAAAAATGATCCATTAAGATAAACAAGTTCAATATTACTGAGAATTTACTGTTTTTCTTCACTTGGACTCTTGAGAGCTGCAGTCTCTAATGCACACAGAGTGTGTCGGCATCATAGGACAGTGTACCCTATATTTATAAGCACCATGTCCTCCTCGGCTGTTAAAGGAGGAGACTCTGAAATTCCAACCCCTGCTTTACACTGGATGCTCAAACTTGTCCCTCCAGTTCAGGGACATCAGTTGTTTTCTTTTCTTAGAAAAAAAGATTTTTCTGATGAGACATGCATATCTAGAATAATCTCATCAGATTTTCATAGTGTGTCGAAGGGGACAAAAGCAGTTTTAGCTGCAGATCTGATGAGAATATAATCATATTATGGATGATAAGTGAAGGGAAAGTATTTTGAAACCTTTGTTACTTAATATACTTCCAGACTTCAAATTTACACATGCCATCTTTTTACTTTTTTTAAATTTACCAATATGAGGTCATTAGACTTGTCACAAAAAATATGAACAAGAATAGTATGCATTCATAAGCATAAACAATGATCTGCAAATTAATTCCACAGAAATAAAAATGTTCAAATAGGTAAGAGGTAGGAACCATGGTGAAGGTTAATGAGCTTCCTAAAATTCCCATTATAAAACAACTCCAATGGAAAAAGCTAAAGGGTCCTAGAAAAGACCTCATACATTCCTGTCAGCACAGTTGACTTGATAATATGCTAAATCAGTGGAAATTTCAAGGATCCATAATTAATCATCCCCTGGATATGTGCATTATGAAAGAAGCTAAGAGAGAAGCCAACAGTCACTCAAAGAGAGTTGCAGAATGAGCTGAAAGCAGCAGGGAAAGCAATAGAGAGCAATAAGCAATGAACTGCACTGCAATCATCTCTGTTTCAACACCCCATGCAAAACTCCTCTGTTAAAGAAGAAGCACAGATATTTGCAAGCAAGCATTTAAACATTGCAACTGCTTTGGAACAACGTACTCTGGTCAGGTGAAACCAAAATAGAACTCCATACAGTGGAGTACGTAGGTGGGAGCTTCATGCCATGGGGCTGCTTGCTGCAAAATGTGCTGGGCATTACATGTCATTGCAGAAAACATGATTAGAGCGATGTAGTGAGACGTACTGGAGGAGAATTTAAGCTTCGATTTTCTGTCAGCTTAGATTTTGGGGGTGTTTTATGGACCATGTTACAAAGCATAAGTCACGTTACTAAATGATCTTCCACACTTTGGGCATCATTCGCCAACTGTTCTTAAGAAGAAGTTTCTTTTTAAACCCCACTTACACAGTTTTTACATAAATTCTGACATTCAGTAATGTTTTCTTATTTGGGATTTGTTATTAGATAAGAACAGAATCTACACACACTCAAGAGCACAAAGGTTTAAAAACACATCAGGAATCTGATGCAGATTTTTTCTTAGGACCTTTGTCAAGAATAAATTTTAGAAAAAACTTTTAAAAAAGAAGATTTAGGCGAACGAGTCCTATGTGTGCAATTACACATCCAAATCCCCAAAACCTGCTTAGTGCAGCTTTAAATCACAAAAACAATAGTGAGTGTGAAAATGTGCTTTTCTTAGGAAAGAAAACACCTAATGCCCTCCAGATCAGGTGCATCGATTGTTTATTTCCCTAGAAATAAACTGCAGTCTGCAGCCTTTATTTCACTGATTTATATAAAAAGTGGGAAATCTTATTGGCAAGGTGCATTGTCATTATTGAACACTCACTTTTTAAGAAAAGCACTGAAGTAGTTACACTTTAATGATATGGTGTTGTTGGGAGTGAGCCAACCTACAATACAATAAATAGCACTGCTATAATATCATTAATACTACCTTTCAAGATTTTTTACAATTGGATATGCAGCATTTTGGAATGAAATTCTTCATATATGTATATAATATATTACATTCTAACTTTAGCTTGTAGAATTGCATTGAAAATGAGTATTCCATATTAATTTAACAAAGTTTTTAAAGTTTTATTTTATTTATCATACAAGCAATAAGGTAATAAGAAACAGCAGCCAAAAAAAGAACAATATTGTCCAGAAAAAATATAAAAGAACTATCCATCTATGAGATATACACTAGAAACACAACGGAGATATGAAATATGCAATGAACACGTGGCATTGTCTGAATGGAAGTACAAGGTGCAAAATGTGCAAAGTGAAAGAGCAACATAATGCTGTGCAACTGAGCAGAAGTTAGTATGAATAAATAAACAGCCACAACAACCAAAAAATGTACAAATATTCAGCCATTAAAACATGCTTAAATTTTAAGTTTAAAATGAAAAAAAAAAAAAAACACAACAGCATGGGTGCAATTCTTGAAAGGCTTTTATTATGTAGTTTTCTTGCAGGTTGACGATTAAAAGATTGAGGAATTTGGCAGTGTTGGGGTTTTTTGCTGTTTTCTTTTTTAGGCCAGTGTTGTAGATTGCGAGAAATGAGAGGCTTAAAAAAATAAAAACAGGGATCTAAATTATGTGTGAGTACTTTAGTTCTCTGTAATCAACACAACCACTGTAATCCATCTGCACATGAATGTGGCTCTGGTCGTCTACTGGATCAGAGATTAGATGAGGGAGAGAGTAAGAAAAGTGTTGTGTCCCAATATATGTGTTTGACAACCAAAATATTTAAAATTGAGCAGTCCATGATGACTTCCAAGAGCTGCTGGTTGATCTGAATACAAAGTCACTGCAGATTTATCCATTCATCCAGTGTACATGTAAATAGGAGCCATACAGATTTAGCAATGAATATTTATAAACACTTAAATATTTGAGAGAAAGTCATGTATAAACACAAAGAAGAAAATGAAGAGCGGTTGCACAGTTTAGAAAAATTCCAGGTGGCGCTAGGGTGCTGGCAAATGGTTGCCATGGTAATTTAGGATGGTTGCTAGAGTGTTCATAACCATATGCTGTGGTAACTAGAATGTTGCTATGGTACCCCAAATGGTTGTTAGGACATTGCTAGGCATTTGCTATGGTACAACAGATGGTTGGCTAAGTTGTTGCTACGTGGTTGCTATGGTAATCCAAGTGGATGCTAGAGTGTTGCTAGGTGGCTGGTGTATTATTCGATTGCTATGGTGTTCCAGTTTGCTAAGGTGTTTCTATAGTATCCTGGGTGGTTGCTAGGTGGTTTCTGTGGACCCCCTGGGTTGTAAATAGGGTGTTGCTTGGCAGATACTATGGTATCTCACATGGATGCTAGGATGTTGCTAGTGTACTTGTATTGTCATAATGTAAGTGGGGCGCACAAACTTTTGCAAATGCATTTCCATTATTCATTCCTGTGGGAAGAAAAAGTGCCCTTTAACAATAATCTT
This sequence comes from Pygocentrus nattereri, assembly GCF_015220715.1. Lineage (NCBI taxonomy): Eukaryota > Metazoa > Chordata > Actinopteri > Characiformes > Serrasalmidae > Pygocentrus > Pygocentrus nattereri. The sequence continues at coordinate 12,674,620 of NC_051221.1, forward strand.
GCAAAAACCGTACATCAGATCAAAAAGCTATCTACTAGTACTCCATTCACAATCAGACCAAACATTCTTAAGATGGAAAGGTATCAATATATCAAAAACTGGGATGAGCAGAAGTATCTGTCATTGGACAACAGCCGTGTTGCGTTGCAATACAGAGTCACTAATAATTGGCCCAACCGGATGTTTTGCACAGGTTTATGTGAGTTGCCTACATCACTGTTAACAGTAAAACATTTTAAGGCTTCTGTTTCAAAGGAGAGTAGAATTTACTAGATTTTTTGTTTGTACAAATAAATTCCACTATTTTTCTGGTGGCTAAGGAGAAGCTTGCAGATGAGGTCAATCACTTTACCATGGACAGTCTTTCTACCAAATGACAAACCAACACAAACAGTTCACACTTAAGTGTGTTAACCAAAAGTGGGAATATACATAAGTACTTCTGAATATTCTAGTAAACATTTAACAAATTAACATTTCCAGTACTCTAGAAAATATTTTGCGAAATTTCTCACGAAACTCAACTGAAACTGATTCTGTCAAAGTTAAGATAATATCTCATGCATGCGTGCTTGGGGGATCTAATTACAATTTGAAGAATGTTTTCACAGCTGGGTTCCTGAAGTGTCAGTTATGCACAGTACTTTATTTCTCCTGTATTTGTACATGTACCGTGCCAAAGAGAACAAAGACTGTCTTTGTTAGTTTTTAGCTTCATCTTAACACTGAAAATGCGGAGGGAGAAGATCATTAAAGAAAGAACAAGATTGATGTGAAAGCCTATACATCTCACAGTTGTTGGTATCCATGCTGAATTAATTAACAAAATCTAATTGACATACAGTCCTATGCAAAATTTGAATGGCATGCGTAGTTGATTTTCTGAATGAAAATAATTTAATACATCCCCTACAGAGAACAAAGCTAAATATGACATTTTCTGCTCATTTCATTACCCAATTTCTATTTGCTGAACATTTTTGAAACATAAAATATATAATGTGCCAAAAATGTATGTTAAATAAACAGTAATAGTGTGTTACAATGTACACAAGTGTGTTCTCTGTAGAACTTATTGTAACTTAGGAAATCAACATGACATGTCATTGACCACACTTTTGTACATGACTGTATGTTCATATACATATTTTCACATTTCACTGTGGTGAAATGATGAAGATGCATGCAGGTCATAAATCATTAATCACCCACCAAAAGGTGCAGATCAGAGAATACAGAAATAACACAAAATTTGTTTGCCCTCATAGTACAGACAATGGACAAATAGAAACTGCATATTCAGTGAGATAAAACAGCAGGCTTTTCATAGTTTTTATTATGAAATAAGTATAATTTTATTCAGATTCAAACAAATAAAAAAAATGTGGGGGAACAATAACAGAGAAACTCTGTTCCATAGAAGTCACTATGCAAGTCCAGGGAGTTGAAATAGTGTAATTCTCTCAGCAAATATGCTTTCAGCACATTCTTTAGGCCTGAGCCTCTAATCAGCTATAATAATCTGCATTTTCAAATTTTTACATTATCCTTCCTCAGTTGCATTTGTACACTAAATGCTCAAAATGATTTGGAATTCCTGCAAGCAACATCAGCACAAAAACTGTGAGTGGGGAGCTTTGTGAAATGGGTTTCCATGGCCGAGGAGCTGCACACAAGCCTAACATCTCAAAGCTCAATGCCAAGCGTCAGCTGGAGTGGTGTAAAGCACAGCACCACTGGGGTCTGGAGCAATGAAAGCTTGTTCTCTGGAATGATGAATCACACTTCACTATCTGACAGTCTGATGGATGAATCTGGATTTAGCAGATTCCAGGAGAATACCATCTACCAGAATGTACAGTGGCAACAATAAAGTTTGGTGGAGAGGGGATAATGACCTGGGGCTGTCTTTCTGGGTTTAGGCCTCTTAGTTACAATGAAGGGTAATTTTATGCTACAGACAGTTTAGACATGACTATGCTTCTAACCTTGTTGCAACTGATTGGGGAACGACCTTTTTGTTCCTGCATGACTGTTCCCTGGTGCACAAAGCAAGGTCCACAAAGGCAAGTTTGGTGTGAAGGAACTCCAGGGGCCTGCAAAGAGCCCTGACCTCAACCCCACTGAACACCTTTGGGATAAACTGGATTGTCTCAGAATGCATCATCAACTATATATTTAAGCCAGTTAGTCTTCTACCAGTTCCGTACATGACACTCTTCTGTTTTTTTACTAGAATACATCCTGTTTGCACCTGAAACCTGGCACAAAAAGCTTAGTGCTGTTATCTTCTATCTACATGAATTTTTTTTTTCAATGGATGATCAAGTTGATAAACAACACAGATATTTTTCACATTTTTTTACAGGCATTTTTTCCTTGTCTTTACCAAATGAGCCAAGGGTACTTATATGAAAGGTGTAATCTTAAAGACATATCCACACCGCTGCTGAGTGGAAAGTGAATGTGGCAGAGATAAAGATTTTATGGGTAAACATTTTTTTTTGTAGTTCACCATGTCTTGTGCAGGTTGTTTAGTTGAAAAAATCTTATTTCAATAATCTATTTTAGTAGCAAAACATGTCCATAAACATCTCTAATCATGCAAAGCACCTTAGAACTCTTAAACCAAAAAAATATAATTGAACTAGAGCTGACAATCCGCGACCCTGATGGAGAAGCGGCTTAGAAAATGGATGGATGGATAGAGCTGACAATGCAATAGGTTGTCATTATGTTTTTAAAACTGGTGCCCTAGTTTTTCATAGTTATTTTGTTTGCCAGATCAGTTAACTTGCAGTACATCCCCTCATAAACACTGTGGTAGCCTTACAGCCTGTGCAGTAGCTAATACGAACAATCTGGAGGTGCACGCCATAGTAAAACTTTATTACTGTGGGAATTTTAACGATGTTCATTCACTGCGGAAGCTTCTCTCCATGGAATTGTGATCAAAGGCACAGTCCTGTATACATTCCTAAGACTTTCCACTTTAAATTCACTCAGCCGAAAAAACAAATGCCAACACCTGCACACTTAAACTGAGCAGGTGGCATAGAGATAATCCTATGGGTGATGTAAGTGGGACTGTTTTAGAATCTAAAAAAGAAAATGGTCAAAATGCACACACCTAAAAGCACATAAAAATGAACTAATTAGTTCATTGTGAATGTGTGTTATGTAGAAAACACAACAAATCATGTATGAATATGTTCAGCTCAGGTGACTGCTTCCATAGTCTTCCACACCACATTATACAGCCTTGTCTTTAGAGCCACATTTGATAGATGGGTATCAGGTCCTTTGAACATAAACTGAAGTGAAAATGAAAATAACTTTGTTTAAACCACAGTTTGTGCTTGTTTTTGCCTGTGTTTGTGTCAGCATGTCATCTTGAGTCTTACATAGAAGAAGATAATTACAGTCTTTTCTTCTTACAAACTCTGACCTGTTATTTTAACACAAAACATTTTAAATCCCTGCTAAGAGACTAAAGATTTTCCAGTGGTGTGAGAAAATCTCCTCTTGGACTCATGAAACCCACACTGCTGAAGAGCAATCAAGTGATGCATGGCACGATTCAGGTTGTCTGCAAATTTCCAAGTAAACCGAAACATTGGAAAGGAATTTAGTTTGTTGCTTGTTTTGAGTTTTCTGATTTCTGTTCAGATGCTTATCTGGTTACCTTAGCTTTTTATCTCTCACTTATGTTTTTCCTCTATAATAAAAAGACTATAATAGTGTAGCATCATTCAGATGTACAGACAGGTGACAAGGTACTGGAGAAACTGTAAAAGTGTTAAGATAAGAAAAGATAAAAGATAAGATAAGACAAGATAAGATAAGATAAGAAAGATAAGAAAGATAAGACAAGGCTTTATTGTCATTCGCATCACACGTGGTACATGAGGTGGAACAAAATAGTGTACTCAAGGTCCCAGTTAACTCCCAAGAACAAAAGTAACAATAAACAATACATAGTAAGGTGCAAATAACAGCAACATGAAACATAGCAGCATGAGTACGAGGTAGAAGGTGTACATCTTAATACTGGTAATGTATAAAGTGACGTGTAGGGGTGATATAGTGGAGGCACTGATTCAGTACAGCAGCAGAGATAAATAAGTGGACATGAAGTGCTGTTGCAATGGAGTCTAATTGGAATTTAAGAGTCTTACGGTTTCAGGGAAGAAGCTGTTTCTCAGTCTGGTTGTTTTACTCTTAATGCTCCGCAACCTCCTACCTCAGGGGAGCGGGACAAAGAGTGTGTGTGCTGGATGAGTGGGGTCCTTCATGATGCCAGTGGCCCTTTTCCTGCATCTGGAGGTGTAAATGTCCATGGGGTTGGGAAGGCTGACTCCAACAGTCCTCTGTGCAGCCTTCACCACCCTCTGCAGAGCTTTCCTTTCTGCTGCTTCCGTGCCACACGGTGATGCTGGAGCACAGAACGCTCTCCACCACGCATCTGTAAAATGAGATGAGGACTGAGCTCCCGAGTCCAGCCTCAACCGTCTGAGGAAGTAGAGGCGCTGATGTGCCTTCCTGATCAGGCTGGAAGTGTTATTACTCCAGGTAAGATTGTTACTTAGGTGTACGCCCAAGTACCTATAACTGGAGACCACTTCCACTGCAGATCCTCCGATGTGTAGGGGGAGGGGAGGGATGGTGTTGTCCCTTCTGAAATCCACAATCATCTCCTTTGTCTTCTTCACATTGATGCAGAGATTGTTCTCACTGCACCAACTCTCCAGGTGTTCCACCTCCTGCCTATAGACAGAGTCATCACTATTTGTGATGCATCCAACCACTGCAGTGTCGTCTGCAGACTTTACAATATGATAGCCTGGATGGATGGCTGAGCAGTCATATGTGAGCAGTGTAAACAGGAGGGGGGCTCAGCATACAGCCCTGAGGGGAGCCTGTGCTGAGGATGATGGTGGAGGAGGAGATGTTGTGGATCCAGTCCAGGACCCAATTACAGAGAGAGATGCTCAGTCCAAGTGTATGGAGTTTGTAAATCCACAAAGAGCATACGGACGTAAGAATCCTTACTCTCCAGGTGGTGAGGACAGTGTGGACCACAGAGGAGATGGCATTCTCTGTGGATCGGTTTTTCTGGTACGGTACTGGTGTGGATCCCCAGTGACGTCAATGTTGGCTTTGATGTAGTTCATAACCAGTATTTCAAAGCACTTTGTGATTATCAGGGTGAGGGCTACTGGCCGATAATCATTCAGTCCTGTTACTGTGGAGCTCTTAGGGACTGGGATGATGGTGGCGGTCTTCAGGCAGGTGGGGACAACTGCCTGGATTAAAGAGGAGTTGAAGATGTCTGTCAGCACCTCGGAGAGTTGGTCTGCACAGCATTTCAGCACACGCCCCAGAATGTTCCCCGGGCCAGTGGCTTTGCAGGGATTAATCTTCTTAAGGATCCTCCTCACCTCAGTTTGGGTCACACTGAGGGGCTCTTCTCCAGGTGGTGGAGTGAGTCTGGTGCTGGGGGGTGTGTTTGGGTCCTCAAAGCGAGCATAGAACTTATTGAGAGCATCAGGCAGTGAGGGGTCCCTAGTGCATTGTGCATCTCTGGTGTTGTAGTCTGTGATGCACTTGATGCCCTTCCAATGCTCCGTGGATCCTGGGAAGAAAAATTACCCTGGATCTTCTGAGCGTATGCAGCTTTGGCCCTCTTTACACCTGCCATCAGCTCACGTCTAGCTCTCCTGAGTTTCTGTGAATCGCCAGACCTGACGGCAGCATCCCTGACTTTCAGCAGAGATCTGACCTCTGCATTCAGCCTGGGTTTCTGGTTCGGGTTGCAGGTCACAGTCCTGGTGACGGTGACATCCTGAACACACTTGCTGATGTATCCGAGGACAACAGATGTGTAATCTTCTAGATCCAGCTCCCCACCATGCACAGCAGCATCCCTGAACACCTGCCAATCTGTGCACTCAAAGCAGTCCTGCAGCACAGAGTCACCATCACTGGGCCAGTAATGGTATTCTGTGTGGGTCTGGAGCGTCTCATCGGGGGATGATAGACAGGGACCAGCATGATGAAGATGTGATCGGAGAGGCCAAGGTGGGGGCGGGGCACGGCTCTGTATGCGTCTCGTATGTTTGTATACACACAGTCCAGTGTGTTATTTCCCCGTGTTGGTATGGTGATGTGCTGCTGGGGACAGGGCCAACACAACTAATAAGAAGTATTCCCTAATATCAGTCACTATATTTAGATACTCAGTCATATTTAACTGCCAGACATGCCACTGGCCAGTAAGGAAGGTTACGCAATGTTCGCTTATTTTCACATGAAATATAAAGTATGTAATCTGAGTACTGTTGCATACGACTGTATGTTGATGTACTATTTGTATGGAAACATTTTGATTATTTACATGTTTACACACATATATACACAGCATTTCAATGATCTGTGGATAAATACTGTTCTTCAGAAAGAAAGCAATGCCAGAAACACAACCAAATAAGTCTTTAATGGAGCAGTTGGAAGAATCTAACAGAAGAAGAGAATAAATGCTGCCACCTACTGGAAAACAATGGAACTGACTCACAATGCAGTAAAGAAGGAGACCAAGATGCAGTGCAACCGATACAAGCTTGCAATAATAGCAGAACCATTTTAGTGTTATACAGAACCTTTTTCAAATAGGTTCTGTTTCGAACCATGTACTGTCAATCTGAAGAACCAGTTCATGATGCAAAGCACCCTCTATTCATGGAAAGAATTCTCTGAGTGTTTGTTTTCTTTACTAAAGAACCTTTGAAAAACCTATTCTTTTTCTTTTTAAGTGTGTAGTTTACAGAGAAATCTTTGATCTAATTGGCTTTTTACAGTTTTGTTTCATTTTATGATCGTAAAAGCACAGAAACAGAACACACTGTAAAACAGGGGTCTCAAACTCAATTTACCCGGGGGCCGCTGGAGGTAGAGTCTGGGTGAGGCTGGGCCGCATCAGGTTTTCCACAAGAAAAGCTCTTACAAAAACATTCCAATGTTATCAAATGTCTTTATTTTTATTTTTTAACAAAAAATAAGATGAAAAAATAAATAAATTAACAATTCATAAGAAAAAAAAAATCAATCAGTAATAAATAAATAAAATGAAAATAATAATGATAATAATAATAATAACACAGCAGATATAGAACACTGAAGAAACCACATATAGTTGCTGACTAGAGAAATGTAATTATTATTATTCAGATTCAAATGTCTGTATTAACAGTTCTTTTTTTTTTAAGTGTTAAATTTGTGAAAAACACCACAGTTTAAGTTAGAACGTGAACTTAAAAAATAAATAAATAGTTTTTAAATAAAATACAATTTTAAAAATACAATTTTAATTCATGATATAGATCCTATTTTGAGGAACTCGGAACACCGAGACGGTGCTTCTCTATTCCGGCGGATCGGAGGGAGAGAGAAGCCCTGGGTCGGGAAGGAGCCGCCGCCCGTCTCTCTCTCCTCACTTCACGTTGTTTACATCAATAGAGGGAAAATTGAATTCGGGCCGAAAGTTTTATTTCAGAGAGAGAGAGAGAGAGAGCTTTGGTAGAGAGACATAGAGTAACAACAGAGAGAGAGCGCCGGCCTCGATAAAGCTGTTATTAATCAGAGAAATAAAAAGTTTCCTGGTTGTTTCACAGCGGTTACATTCAGCAGGTACAGACACGCCCACAGCAACACACCTCAGCGGTTTCCCTGTGCCTGTCTGAATACGCGCACGCAGCGCTCTGCATGGTGCTGAGACGCTGACCCGGCTATACAAGCGCTGATGCACAGATCATAGGAGGATAAAAATAATTCAGCAGAAGGTGGGACGTGTAAACCAGAGGGGGTAAAGTCCCCACCATCCCCACCGGCAAATCGCACCCTGAATATATCCCACCGTGATTGGTAGGTTCGTTCAGCTCCGCACACAACACTGAAAAGTGCCAATCATATCAAACCCGCGGGCCGCGCTAACATTAAACTTTCATATTAAGGCGGGGCCACAAACTATCGTCCCGAGGGCCGCAGTTGGCCCGCGGGCCGCGAGCTTGAGACCCCTGCTGTAGTCCATCTGTTTCTCTGATACTTTGTCAGCCCCCTTTTACCCTGTTCTTCAGCGGTCAGGACCCCTATGGACCCTCACTGAGCAGGTACTATTTGGGTGATGGATCATTCTCAGCACTGCAGTAAACACCGCAGTGTCACTGCTGGACTGAGAATAGTCCACAAACCAAAAATATCCTGCCAGCAGCATCCTGTGGGCAGCACCCTGTGACCACTGATGAAGGACTAGAGGATGACCAACACAAACTGAGCAGCAGCAGATGAGCTGTCGTCTCTGACTTTACATCTACATGGTGGACTGACAAGGTAGGAGTGTCTAATAGAGTGGACAGTGAGTGGACACAGTGTTTAAAACCTACCAATCACGGTGGGATATATTCAGGGTGCGATTTGCCGGTGGGGATGGTGGGGACTTTCCCCCCCTCTGGTTTACACGTCCCACCCTCTGCTGAATTATTTTTATCCTCCTATGATCTGTGCATCAGCGCTTGTATAGCCGGGTCAGCGTCTCAGCACCATGCAGAGCGCTGCGTGCGCGTATTCAGACAGGCACAGGGAAACCGCTGAGGTGTGTTGCTGTGGGCGTGTCTGTACCTGCTGAATGTAACCGCTGTGAAACAACCAGGAAACTTTTTATTTCTCTGATTAATAACAGCTTTATCGAGGCCGGCGCTCTCTCTCTGTCGTTACTCTATGTCTCTCTACCAAAGCTCTCTCTCTCTCTCTCAAATAAAACTTTCGGCCCGAATTCAATTTTCCCTCTATTGATGTAAACAACGTGAAGTGAGGAAAGAGAGACGGGCGGCGGCTCCTTCCCGACCCAGGGCTTCTCTCTCCCTCCGATCCGCCGGAATAGAGAAGCACCGTCTCGGTGTTCCGAGTTCCTCAAAATAGGATCTATATCATGAATTAAAATTGTATTTTTAAAATTGTATTTTATTTAAGAACTATTTATTTATTTTTTAAGTTCACGTTCTAACTTAAACTGTGGTGTTTTTCACAAATTTAACACTTAAAAAAAAAAGAACTGTTAATACAGACATTTGAATCTGAATAATAATAATTACATTTCTCTAGTCAGCAACTATATGTGGTTTCTTCAGTGTTCTATATCTGCTGTATTATTATTATTATTATTATCATTATTATTTTCATTTTATTTATTTATTACTGATTGATTTTTTTTTTCTTATGAATTGTTAATTTATTTATTTTTTCATCTTATTTTTTGTTAAAAAATAAAAATAAAGACATTTGATAACATTGGAATGTTTTTGTAAGAGCTTTTCTTGTGGAAAACCTGATGCGGCCCAGCCTCACCCAGACTCTACCTCCAGCGGCCCCCGGGTAAATTGAGTTTGAGACCCCTGTTTTACAGTGTGTTCTGTTTCTGTGCTTTTACGATCATAAAATGAAACAAAACTGTAAAAAGCCAATTAGATCAAAGATTTCTCTGTAAACTACACACTTAAAAAGAAAAAGAATAGGTTTTTCAAAGGTTCTTTAGTAAAGAAAACAAACACTCAGAGAATTCTTTCCATGAATAGAGGGTGCTTTGCATCATGAACTGGTTCTTCAGATTGACAGTACATGGTTCGAAACAGAACCTATTTGAAAAAGGTTCTGTATAACACTAAAATGGTTCTGCTATTATTGCAAGCTTGTATCGGTTGCACTGCATCTTGGTCTCCTTCTTTACTGCATTGTGAGTCAGTTCCATTGTTTTCCAGTAGGTGGCAGCATTTATTCTCTTCTTCTGTTAGATTCTTCCAACTGCTCCATTAAAGACTTATTTGGTTGTGTTTCTGGCATTGCTTTCTTTCTGAAGAACAGTATTTATCCACAGATCATTGAAATGCTGTGTATATATGTGTGTAAACATGTAAATAATCAAAATGTTTCCATACAAATAGTACATCAACATACAGTCGTATGCAACAGTACTCAGATTACATACTTTATATTTCATGTGAAAATAAGCGAACATTGCGTAACCTTCCTTACTGGCCAGTGGCATGTCTGGCAGTTAAATATGACTGAGTATCTAAATATAGTGACTGATATTAGGGAATACTTCTTATTAGTTGTGTTGGCCCTGTCCCCAGGGCCCTCAAGAACAAGGCCGCCCAGGACATGACCAACACTCTTCAGCCAATTTATTTGTTTGCTTGCATGTTTGTTTTGCTTATGCTCATTCCAAGCTTGACGTCTGCAACACCTTCTAAAAACCCCGGGGCAGGAGCATGCTTATCACTGTGTTGCTTCACCATTCCTTTTAACAACACTTAATCATTTGGGAGCTGAAGGAACAAACTGTATTGAAGGATTCTTTTTAAGTTTATACAAGTCTTTAGCTGCACATCCACACGAGCCCTTTTGTGCCATATTTTGCACTTCATAATGCACCACACATTTTCAAAGGGAGAGAGGCAAGTCGGTGTAGCACCTGCACTGTCTGACTGCGCAGTCATAACACATGCAGAACATGGCTGGCACTGTCGAGTTCAAATAAGCATGGGTGTCTCTAAAAAATGTCTCTTTCTACACTCCCTGTCCATTTAGCAGCTCTACTTACTACATAGGAGCACTCTGTAGTTCTACAATCACAGACTGTAGTCCATCAGTCTCTCTGTGATCTTTTTAAGCCACAATTACACTGTTCTTCAATGGTCAGGACCCCCACAGGACCACCAGAGAGCAAGTATTATTTGGGTGGTAAGTCATTCTCAGCACTGCAGTGACACTGGGTGGTGGTAGTGTGTTAGTGTGTGTTGTGCTGGTCTGAGTGGATCAGACACAGCAGTGCTGCTGGAGCTTTTAAATACTGTGTCCACTCACTGTCCACTCTATTAGACACTCCTACCTTGTCAGTCCACCTTGTAGATGTAAAGTCAGAGACGACAGCTCATCGGCTGCTGCACAGGTTGTGTTGGTCATCCTGTAGTCCTTCATCAGTGGTCACAGGACACTACACACAGGACCCTGCTGGCTGGATATTTTTGGTTGGTGGACTGTTCTCAGTCCAGCAGTGACACTGAGGTGTTTAAAAACTCCAGCATCCACTCAGACCAGCAGATTCAGTGATGTCTCTATAGATTTGTATGAGGTTAGGTTGATCAGTTCTTATTATCTTTAGTTTCTAATGTATTTTGTTTGCAATATAATTCACAATATCAAATTGAACTACCAGAAATTGTAAAGAGAATAATGGGTAAGCACACTGTTTATTAGCATGCATTCAAATACTCTGGGCTCAACTATTGTGATGTATATTTTAGAAATGATTTGAAACGTTAAAATAACACTGGCTTTACAACATTGTTGTAAAACATGAAAGAGGCCACATGAAAGGAAATAAGGCTTGACCAAACATAGTCTTAAAAAGAAAGAACTTCAGAGAAACTGGAAAAACTGCAAACAGTTCTCTTACTAAGAAGGCATGTGCCATGGCTTATCACATCTGATCATGATTTAATCATGTCCAATCATGTCATTTTGTTATCTTCATTTATTCAGTGTGTTATTTCCTTAGAAAAGAGTTGCCATCTGCTTTCTTTCTGTTTTTACAGAGTCTCCATATCTTGGATGTATAGGCCCAAAAAAATGATCTGCCAAAGCAGATCTCTTTCACACATTCTTCACTTTTTTCAGAATTTCATTCCCTACAGCTGCAAGTTCCCAACCCTCAGACTGAAGTACCCCCTGGCCTGCACATTTTAATGTTCTTCTGCTCTACACTTTTCACTAAAACATGTTTGGAGTTTGAACGTTTGAGATATCATTTCACTTTTTCCTCCCTTCACTCTCTCCCACTAGTCAGTGCTCAGCAGACACATCTCCACTCACATATCTTTATACAGAAAACAAACACGCATTGCAATTACACTTGTGTGTAATCGGTCGAGATCCATCTTTGACCCCCTCTGAATGTGGTTTGAGTAATCCAGTCACAATCCACTCACAATGCATCCTGGATATGTTTACACCTAGCTTTTGAGGTGGTCAGGCGAGACCCGAATGTGAGCCGATCCCCAAACACGCATGTTCATACGAAGGCCTATAAAGTGCCTGCAATCAATTCATGGACATTTCCTGAGCTAGTTATCTTTTACAGTGTGTTCTGTTTCTGTGCTTTTATGATCATAAAATGAAACAAAACTGTAAAAAGCCAATTAGATCAAAGATTTCTCTGTAAACTACACACTTAAAAAGAAAAAGAAAAGGTTTTTCAAAGGTTCTTTAGTAAAGAAACCATCACTCAGAGAATTCTTTCCATGAATAGAGGGTTCTTTGCATCATGAACTGGTTCTTCAGATTGATGGTACATGGTTCAAAACAGAACCTATTTGAAAATGGTTCTGCTATTGTTACAAGCTTGTATCGGTTGCACTGCATCTTGGTCTTGGTCTCCTTCTTTACTGCATTGTGAGTCAGTTCCATTGTTTTCCAGTAGGTGGCAGCATTTATTCTCTTCTTCTGTTAGATTCTTCCAACTGCTCCATTAAAGACTTATTTGGTTGTGTTTCTGGCATTGCTTTCTTTCTGAAGAACAGTATTTATCCACAGATCATTGAAATGCTGTGTATATATGTGTGTAAACATGTAAATGATCAAAATGTTTCCATACAAATAGTACATCAATATACAGTCGTATGCAACAGTACTCAGATTACATACTTTATATTTCATGTGAAAATAAGCGAACATGGGCGGCACGGTGGCGTGGTGGGTAGCGCTGTCGCCTCACAGTGAGGAGGGCCTGGGTTCGATTCCCCGGCCGGGCGACTGGGGTCCTCTCTGTGTGGAGTTTGCATGTTCTCCCCGTGTCTCCGTGGGTTTCCTCCGGGTTCTCCGGTTTCCTCCCACAGTCCAAAGACATGCAGTCAGGCCAATTGGACATGCTAAATTACCCCTAGGTGTGAGTGTGTGAGTGACTGTCTGTGTCTGTCTGTCTGCCCTGTGATGGACTGGCGACCTGTCCAGGGTGTATCCTGCCTCCCGCCCGAAGACTGCTGGGATAGGCTCCAGCATCCCCCCGCGACCCTGACGGAGAAGCGGCTTAGAAAATGGATGGATGGATAAGCGAACATTGCGTAACCTTCCTTACTGGCCAGTGGCATGTCTGGCAGTTAAATATGACTGAGTATCTAAATATAGTGACTGATATTAGGTAATACTTCTTATTAGTTGTGTTTGCAAGTTAGTTTCCCTTTCACAGTCGAGCTTATTTTACTGTGGCAGTGAATTAATAGGTTACGATTAGTGCTCAGCTGTTAACATTTGCATGTGGTAACACTGTGAAACACTAAGCAGATGATGTCGATTGCTGTATGTGATCTGTGGCACATGGTTGTACACCGTGTCTTTGCCACAGCTGCAGACTCTCTCACACACTTACATGATCCTTATATTCACCTCTGCCTGTGCTGCTGCCTTTGTGATTACAAAGAAAGTTCACTCCTCTTCCTCATCCCTGAACCACATCTGTAATACAGGCCTTAAAAACATTCCTATCATCGAGCCTCATTCACCAACCATTCTTAAGAAGAATTTTATTTTATTTTGGGGATTTTAGGAAAGAACAGAATCCACACACACTCAAGAGCACAAAAGTATGAACAATTCTATGGTTTAAGAACAGATCACGAATCTGACATAGACTTTTCTCCAGGACTGATTTAAGAAAAGACTTGGGAAGATACAGGTGAATGTATTTATTTATTTAGTTTTATTTATTTATTACTTATTTAGTATTCAGTAAATCTGGTTTCTCACTGCAATCTAAGAATGTATGAAATATTAAGAGAAAATGATTTTACAAAGCTAAATGTCTTAAACAGCAGTATCCTGGCAATATATCCATGTGTGTGAGAAGCGAGAGGGGGTGTGCAGCTGGAGGTCTAATATCTGAAATATCTGACATGAACATGAACTGTTCATGTTCTAGAAAACCTGCTGAATTGTTGAAACTGTTGCTGCTTCATGTACTAAAACTTACATTTGCATACCACTCCACCTGAAATGCAAATGTATATAGTAAAATAGTAAAAGGCCAGTAAATGTGGTTTGAATAAAGAGGCAGAGCTTTGCTCAAATTAAAAGAAAATTCAAAATAAAACACTGGTTTTAAGTATCAACAACTAACTAGGAGTTTGACAACAGAGATGAGTAGTTATAACTAAATGACTGATGTTGGGGAGACTTGTGAACATGTCAGAGATGTTTCCTTAAAGATAATTTAGTCTATAAAGTCAAACACATTTTTTTGCTTCAGACCCTTTATTGTACACAACCCAAAGCAGCAGAAAAAACACAGAACAGCATTGCAGAACAGTAATTTATCTTTCAGTGTTATTTCATGTTAACGGGCAGTTTATGCTTTCAGATCATGAGCTAAGCGATAAATATATTTACTCATACGTTTTACATTAAACCCAGTGTGTTTTCATAAAGCACACAGTTCTAACTCCTCAGCAGTTGCCGCCAAAAGGTTTAATTTTCCATCTATTCAAGTTGCTTAATTGACTGCATGAAGGCCGATTTTCATTCTCACACATGGTGCAGCTGTCAGAAAAAATACCCTTTGTTTTCTTGTCCTCACAGCAGACAGCAGTCCAGAAACAAGAAGGCACATTTACTCTATTTACTCCATATATATCTTGTATAAAATTTACTGGGTTAGGCAGCACCCATGTGACAATGTAAGCTGTACCAGGACTGCAGTTATTATCTAGTTTACTGGACATTGTATTCTCTACCATATTATACCATTTCTTGTTGAAATCGCAGTTTTGTGGTGCAGCATTGGTGAGGTCCCATCAGCAGCATCCTGGTTGTGGGCTGGAGGTTAGGGAACTGGCCCTGTAACCAGAAGGTTACTAGGGGGCAGTGAGGTTCGATCCCCAGGGCCGACAGTCCATGACTGAGGTGTCCTTGAGCAAGACACCTAACCCCCAACTGCTCCCCGGGTGCCATGGATAGGGCTGCCCACCGCTCCAGGCAAGTGTGCTCACTGCCCCCTAGTGTGTATGTGGTGTTTCACTTCATGGATGGGTTAAATGTGGAGGTGGAATTTCCCCGTTTGTGGGATCAAAAAAGTATCACTGAGCATATCACTGGATACAGGTGACCCTTGTCATACGAGGAATGTGCGTAGTGTCTGTTCAAAGCCTGGTGTCGACCTCTGTCTTTCAAAGGTATTTTAGAATATCTTTGCTGAATCATATGTTGTATTTGACTGTCTTTATCATCTACCTGGAAAATATGATTAAAACATCAATGATTCTTGATGAAAAGGTATGATTTTACAAGACTTGGATTAAAACCCCTTTTGGCACCTTTATTTTTTATGAGTATATTCTAGAGCTTCTATACAAAGTAACCGCTTTTTACACATAGAGAAGCACTTTATTATCTATTTTGTGTACCTAAGTTAGAATCTAAAAATGATAGAATTGTTCATTTTTAAATAAAGATGCCACAAAGGGTCATTTCAGTAATGCAATAGAAAAAACACTTTTGGCCCCAAGAACCAAGTTTGAAAAAGAGATTTGTTTTGTTTCATTGTTTTTAATGATTTTACGAACTTCTAAGGAACCATCCATTGCAAGGTTCTTTAGGAGGGAAAGTGAATCCTCCATGGGATCATATAAAGAACCATATTTAGAAACTTTATTTTCAGTGGTGGACAGTAACTAAGTAGTTTTTTCATTTGTCTGTACTGAGGTTTTTCCATTTTGGGCAACCTTTTCCTTTCACTCCACGACATTTAAAACTCAAATATGTGACTTTGTCCTCCACTACAATTTGAGAAATCTGTCGTTCCTTTTGGTTTCTGTGTGTATAAAAATGTAACATGTCAAAACGAAAGAAGCGCAAAGCCAGAGCACCAATCAGGGCCCAGCGGTCACTTTGTTTAGAGCTGGTTTTGACCTGTTGGTCATACCGACCCAGTGCAGCACACGGTTCAACGTCAGCACAGCAGCGTAAAGGTTTGGGAGAGTCTGTTCAACATAAATGATGAACTAACCTAACTTTGTGTAAATAGAGCACAATATAGAAATATGTCCACATATGCAGTCGAGACTGACGCGGCTTTTTTCTGAATTTCTACAAACACCATTTCATTTTATAGTAAATTAGTTTGGGCTGGTTTATGTTTATGAACAGAGGCCTACAGATCAACATAGTAAAGGAGCTCATCTGTGATCCTGAGTTTAAAGCCAGTTTTTATTCAACTTAAACTTGGAACTAAGTTGTAAATAAATCTGAAACTGAAACTTTGCTTGTGTGTAAAAGTGATTTCAGAGCCACTCGGTTCTCCCTGATGGAAACTGTTTACCTTCAGTGTTTTGTGCTTATGATCATTTTAATAGACGTCAACGTCACTAATTAATGACGTTCTATTAAAAGACTGGTTTACCAAGAGAGACGCTGGAGGACTTTCACCTGAAATGAGTTCATGAAGCCAGTCTTGTTATAAAAATGATAACAGGACATTAGAGTGTTTAAGAGTGTAGCAAACCAATGTCTGGTAGAATTATATAGTCAAAAAACACATTTTAGAATAGGCTTTTCAAAGACAGACTATAAATGGACTGTGAATACGTATTTCTCACACAATCAACATTTAATGAAATTTAGCAAAAGTTAATGAATCATTAATATAATAATAATTATTAAGTACTTGAATGCAGTAACTTACAAGATAAATAAGAAAGTAGCTTTCTAGACCAACCTGAGGTTC
This sequence comes from Pygocentrus nattereri, assembly GCF_015220715.1. Lineage (NCBI taxonomy): Eukaryota > Metazoa > Chordata > Actinopteri > Characiformes > Serrasalmidae > Pygocentrus > Pygocentrus nattereri. The sequence goes on from NC_051221.1 coordinate 12,691,445, forward strand.
GATCTTCCATGCTGTATCTCTGGTAATTACTGTACCAGGTGGTCTTGTGGAATACTTGTACGCACTGTACACAGGTATCCAGTTTCCAATGTCATAGAGTGTAGCATATTCAAAATCAAATTAAGTTGTAGGATTAGGGTTCTGAGTCTGACAAATAAGACGAAAGTCATTTTGTCTGCGGATGTCTGGAGTGAGCTGGTTATTAAAAGTTGGTGGCTTCTTTCTAAAAAAGAAGAGATCACAGCCTTTAAATGTATCTACCACCTTTCCCTGAACCAGACACCCCAGACCAGTGAACAGAAATACTGCATGCAGAAACTTCATCTTCAATAAATGTAGCACCAGAGACTGAGGAAGTGTTTAACTTGTCCCTTCAAGTCTTTAGAGCCTTTGCAAGATGGCAAAAGATGGAAACGATTTAAATACATACTGGAGGGGGGAATGGACTTATCAGAGCACACGTTTTACAACTACATGTCCTGATAAGTCCATTAGGCCTAAGGGTTCTCTGGAAGCTTGTGTTTGATAAGTAAATACACGGACATGAGGTGCAGTCAGATGTTAAGATAAAGGATGTCAGTGCTTAATGTACTCAGGGTTCCTTTTCAAAGTCAAGAAGTTTTTGAACAGTTGCTTCAGCTGCTGACTCTCCACACACATGTTAACCACTGCCTGAGCTGCTGCCTTTGTCATTATATAAATTAAATGAAAAGTAAATTAGGAAAATTCTTCCTCATCCCTGCGCTCTGACCAGCATCCCCACAGTAAAAACCACACCTACAATACAGGCCTTAAAAACATATTCATTCATTATTATTCAGTAAATCTGGTCTGTTGTCAGTGTAACATACGTATGTGTGATGTATTAAGGTGGAATGATTTTACAGTACCATGTGTCTTACATAGCAATGTATTGGCATATGCATGTCTGAATGAAGTGAGAGGGGGTACACACCTCGATGTCTAATATCTAAGGGGGGTGTTGCATACTACTCAACCTGAAATGCAAATATTTTATGTAGTAAATGGCCAGTAAATGTGATTTGAACAAAGAGGCAGAAGTATGTTTAAAGTCCAGTGTAACATTTGCATTTATGTAATAGTGTTAATACAATGGCCTTAAGTAGCAACCGTTAATTAAGCAACAGCAAAATCAGGAGGTTGACATCAGAGATGAGTAATTAACTAAACGACTGAGGGTGGAGAGACCTGAAAACACGTCAGGGAAGTTTCCTCAAAGTCAAAGTAGTCTATAAAATCATAAATACCTACAATCATTCGTTGATTTGCGTAAAGCTAGAGTGGATTACAAAGTAAGTTCAATGGGTTTGAGTATTCATCAGTCTACAGTCTACAATCTACAGTTAGACAAACTATCTATAAATGGAAATGATTTAGTTCTGTGTCTCCTCTCTTTAGAAGTGGGCACCCAACCAAAAATAATTCCAAAAGCTCAATGCAGAATGCTCAGTGAAGCAAAAGGGACCCTAAAGTAACAACTAACAGCTGAAAGGAATCACTGGAACTGCTTAAGATCTCTGTTTGAGTCTACAATACAAAAAACATTGAAGAAGCCACAGAGGAAGGCAGTGCTCTCTAAAGGAAACATACCTGCACACAAAGTTTGACAAGGGCAGCCTGACACACCAAAATGCTACTGGGAAAATGTCACATCACGTCCAGGCATGCCAGAATTTCCTAGCAGTGGCTCGGGTTGTGCTCTACTTTAAAAAGGAAACTCTGGGCTTGGAGACAGGACAAGTGAAGCTGTTTGCAGTGGCTTGCAGTGTGGCCAGGGCAGGGAGTCTGGGCACCCTGGCAGTGTGGGCCTCATGCCCTGCAGGGCAAGCCACTGGCTCTAAAAGACTTCAACACTCAGCACCAGCAGAAGGTTCTGTGAGAGGTGTAAGCAGCGCACATGAGCAGCACCAGCATCAGCAACATGGCGGATGACGGATAAAGCAGAACTAAGACCACCAAAAAGTCCACTCTTCCAACCAGGACCAGCTGGCTCTGTGTCAGGAAGGGCGCCCTTGTCCCCAGGGCCCCCAAGAACATGGCCACCCAGGACATGACCAACACTCTTCAGCCTTTCAGAGAACTCCTCCAGGCTCCCTGAGCAATGCCAATGTCCCCCAGCAGCTTTGGGTTCCCTTTTTAAGTATTTTATTTCATTATTTTTTTTACCTTAACCCATTGTCAGATTCAATATGTTATTTTTCTGCTTCGTTCTTATATTTATCCTCTTTTCTGTCTAAAAAGTAATCTGTTTCAGTATTCAGGCTTTAATGAATAACTGCACAGTGTGATTTCTCCCCTCTGTTCTTATCTGGGTTACTAAATCATTACTCCTGGAACTTTTTTTGACTTGAAAGCACCAACCTTCTAATGAAGTTGTGTGACAATTTCATTTCAAGGCTGAGCATATGTACATTTCAGAGGAACAAAACAGCTTTACTTGGTTGATAAAGGCAGTCATCTAATATCTTACACTGTGCACAAAGCCACGTGGCCCAGACCATCATGCATTAACGGCTCTCATGCAAAACATAAACCAAGACATTGGTCAGAACATTGTTCATGATAAGACACCAGCAGACACCATGACCTGTCGAGTAGTCCAGGGCGTGTTATATTATTTTTCAACATCCTCTTTAAGTGTTTCAGTGTACGATCGGCAGGGAATCCGCTTGTAATTTGGTAGCATGTTGTCTGTTTTATGCTATCTCTTGCATTTCAGACTAGCGTACCAAATAGAGGAGTTCGGAACAACTTGTATGAACTCTCAGAACTCTTTAATACTGGCTTGATTTTTAGTTCTTCTTCAGTACAGCACAGTGTGTCACACTCAATCAGGTTCGTGCTACAACAACACTATTCAGTTAACTATTCTTCCTGTTACATCTTTCTTTTTTCTTTTTTTGAAAACTGTATATAAAAGGCACATGTAGGTCAACAATGTGTTCTCATCCTATTCCTACTTTTTATCTGCTTTCCAGTAGTCTAATAAACATGTCTATACATAATCCTTCAGGTGTGTTGGTTTTTTGATTATCCCACCACTTCTAGATCTCACAACATTCTGCATGCTGAGTTTAGCTTGAGCTGTGTGTTTGTGGTGTGGTGGTTTTTGTTTGTCCATTGAGATCAGCTCTGTTTTGACTTCTCTCTGTGTGTCAGTCCATGCATGTTCTGTTTCACTTTTCCCCCTCATGTTTCTCTGATCTGGTTTTGTCTGATCCTGTCTAGGTGCTGTTCTCAGGTGTCTCCTGTTTCTTCTGAGAATGGTTCCACTGTCCAATTTCACTGCGTAGGATCTGTTGTTCACTTAGTCCATCACTGTGCCGGGTGTCCAGTGAATGTGATTGGAGTTCTCAGTTTGCACCCTCACTCTGTCTCCACCTTTTAGATCTGATAGATCTTTTGCACCTCTGTTGCAGTAGTATGTCTGTCTGGACTGATTTTGCTTCACATATTGATTAGTTTTTATCACAGCAGGGTGAAGTAGAGTGCTGCAAGTTGGCAGTAATGTATTGGGTCCCTGGCTCATGAGTCTCTGTGCTAGGCTAGCACTAAATCCCTGTGATGGCGCATTTCTATGGTCATGAATGGCAAGGTAGGGGTCTGATTTAGCTTGTATTGCTCTCCCCATGAGTCATTTTGCTGTTTTTACTACAGATTCTGCCTTACCATTAGTCTGAGGGTATGTAGGTGATGAGGTCACATGCTCAAAGTCCCAGGCTTTGCTGAACATTCTGAATTCCCAGGAGGAGTACTGTGGAATGTTATCCAAAACCACAACATCTGGGATGTTGTGGCGTGCGAAGTGAGCTTTCAGCTTGTGAATAACAGTAGCTGAACTTGTGTCTGGAAGGTGGTCGACTTCCCAGAGGTTTGAGAAGTAATCAACTGTGATCAGGTAGTTTCTGCCGTTGAATGCAAACAGGTCAGTTCCGACCTTTGCCCAAGGCCTCAGTGGAATGTCATGTGGGCACAGTATCTCTTTTTGCTGTCATGTGTCTGTGGACCTGCTCACTACACAATTCCCTATGTATGTTTTTAGGGTCTCAGTCATTCCTGGCCATTAAACACATTCTCTGGCCCTGCGCAGACAGCTTTCCATGCCCAAATGTAAAGAATGTATTCTCTCCATAATTTCATGTCTCATACTGACTGGGATTACCGCTCGCTCCCCTCTGAATATCACACCATGCACACTAAGTTCATCTTGCATGGAAAAGAAAGGTTTCACCTCCTCCATCACTTGTGCTTTGTCTTTCGGCCTTCCCTGTAAAATAATCAGTTTTAGGGACTGCAGCGCTTTGTCATTTTCTTTTTCAGCCTGAATGTTCTGCAGCCTTTCCTCTGATATGGGCAGATACTGGGTCATGTTTATTGTCTCAATTTCAGCCTCAACTGAACCTGCAGTGTCCCATTCTGGTAGGTAAGCTCTGCTTAGTGTGTCTGCTACATGCATCAGTCATCCAAGGGCTTTCTCATAATGGTTTCCAAAGGCTTATGATCAGACTGCCATATGTATACTGATGGAATTTTTCCATACCAACCAGAATGGCCAAACATTCTTTCTCTATCTGCGCATAACCCCATTGAGTGGGTATGAGAGTTCTGCTGCCATTGGCTGGCCTGCCTGCATGAGTGCTGCTCCCAGACCAGTTTCTGATGAGTCACACTGGAGAGTGGGGTCTTCCTCTGGATCATAATATTTCAAGACTGGTGCTGTCGCAATTGTGTGTTTAAGTTTTTTGAATGCATTTCCCACACAGGATCTTTGTGTATCAGCTGCCTCAGAACCTCACAGTCAGATAGTTTACCATACCAAGCAACCTCTGTAGACCTTTGACGTCTGTTGAACTCTTCTCAGGGTCTATTTTTAACCCTTCAGATGTCAGTCTGTGTCCCATGTAAGGTACTTCACTTTGGCACAGTTTGAATTTCTCAGCATTCAATTTGATGTTGTGCTATCTGCAGCAATCTATCAGCTTTCTCAGCTTAACATCATGGTCCCTCACAGTGTCTTTCTCATTTACGCACTCTCTAATGATCAGGATGTTATCTTTAATAGTACACACACCAGGTAGTCCATCTAGTGATTGTGTGAGCCTGCACTGGAACACTTCTGGCGTGGGATAATTCCCATCAGCATCCTTAACCACCTGTATCTACCATACGGTGTTGCAAAAGTTGTCAGATAACTTGACTCATCTGTCAGCTGCACATGCCAAGATCGATTTTTCACATCACAGACAGTGAAAACTCTAGCTTTGGCCAAGTCTGGTAACACCTCATCTATTGTTGGTAGAGGGAAGTGATGTCGCTTTAAGGCTCTGTTCAGTGGTCTTGGATCAACACATATCCTTAGCTTGCCTGATGGTTTTTTCACAACAACCATGCTGCTTATCTATTCAGTACTTTTTTCCACTGGAGCTATGATCCTCCTCTCCTGTAGGCTTCATAGCTCTTCTTTCAGTGGTGTCATGAGGGACACTGGAGCGCTACGCTTTGGGAGTTGTACTGGCCGAATGCTGGGGTCTACTTCTATGTGATATGTCCCTTCAAGACAGCCATCACCCTCAAATACATCAGAATACTCATGCTGTATGTGGCTCATGTCCCAGGGCTCTTTGTCATCCCGGGCTTCAGTGCCAGTGTCATCAATGGCAACAATGTTCTGTCTCTCTGTATTCTAACCAAGTCCATTGACTGCACTGCTTTATTGCCAAGTAAAGGCACTGTGGAGCTCTCTTGTACCACAATAAACTCTATGTGATAAAGTTTTCTGTTTCTTGGGTTTCTGATTTTAATTCTATACTTGCCCAGGGGGTTCAACGTGCTCTTGTTGTACATCACAAGGACCTGTTTTGTTTTCTCTAGCTGCATGTCCAGATTAAGCAGCTGGATTAGTATTATGTTACAGCTGGCTCCACAGTCTAACTGGAATTTCACTGGCTTTTCACCAATGAGCATAGTTGCAAAAAGCTGCTTTCCGAATTTGCTCCCTCCTTCTAGCTGTGGCTGAAGACTATCACCTGGACCTGCTCATGTTCTGCTTACATCACATTGTTCACCCCTTTTGTCTTTCTTGACATGCATTCTGATGCAAAGTGGTTCCATTTTCCACATTTTTTGCACTGTTTCCCAAAAGCTGGGCAGCTCTCTTTTTTCATTCATGTTTTTCCCAGAGTACTTGTACTGTATAGGCTGGAATGGTTTTGTTCTTTTCACTGTGTACACCTCTTCTGCACACTGTCCTTCAATTGTCTTTGTGTTTTCCTTAGACAGTTCTGTTGCTCTACATATATATGAGCCCTTTCCCAGCATCAGATCTGACTCTCTGAGTAAGCGTTCTCACAAATGTGTGCTCTGAATGCCACAAACAATTCTGTCCCTTATTAATGAGTTCTTAATCTCCCCAAAGTTGCATGTGGCTGCCTGCATTCCACCATGCCAGCATGTCAGCAAGACATGTGGCCCAAACTATCTAGATGCAAATGCATTAACGCATAAACCAACACATTGGTCAGAACATTGTTCATGATAAGACACCAGCAGACACCATGACCTGTCGAGTAGTCCAGGGCATGTTATATTACTTTTCAACATCCTCTTTAAGTGTTTCAGTGTACGTTCGGCAGGGAATACGCTTGTCATTTGGTAGCATGTTGTCTGTTTTATGCTATCTCTTGCATGTCAGACTAGCGTACCAAATAAAGGAGTTCGGAACAACTTGCATGAACTCTCAGAACTCTTTAATACTGGCTTGCTTTTTAGTTCTCCTTCAGTACAGCACAGTGTGTCACACTCAATCAGGTTCGTGCTACAACAACACAATTCAGTTAACTATTCCTCTTGTTACAATGTCCACGTTGTTGTCCCTCTTCTGCTGGCTTCTGATACTCACTGCACTCGATTGGATGATGTATCCTAAAATGTCAAACCTGATTGATGTTGGAAAAAGTTAAAATAATGCTTACTTTGCTTCTCTCATCATTCACATTAGTTTTTCAGACATTGCATATAATATTGGCTGGGTTTCAGTCAAATACTGTTAAAAAACGACCAGATTAATAAAAAAACTGCTAGATTAATAAAATAAAATGAAACGTTTGTGTGCATGTAGTGAAATTCGGAAGTATAAAGTTACACTGGCTTTCACTCGTAAATAGTAATATCTTCCTATGTGTTCCTAGAAAAAAGTTTACCTCAGATTCATGACGTGTTCTAACAGTGTTACAGATGGGAATTGATGGGGGTAACACTATTGATGTGGCATATTTTTTAATGGCATGAGAATTGATGCAGTCCAGTGAATCTCCTACACTGAGAATGTTCTAAAAATATGCAATAATTGCAGGAAATGATTGGTAAAGGAATCTGTATTGGACAGATATAGAAATATGTCTCTTGCAAATTAGGAAATGTGATGTATGATACCATATATCATTAAAGTTTTTGTCTCTAGACTGATTGCGAAGAGAGCAGGCGAGAGGGGGCATCCTTGTCTCGTTCCACACTCTAATAAGTCTGGAGTGGATTTTTTGACCACCTGTAAGCACAGATGCCAAAGGAGAATTAGACAGGACTTTAATCATAGCAATAAATGTAGAATCAAAACTAAACCTATCCAGAAGCAACCATAAATATTCCCATTCAATTCTGTCACAGGCTTTATGAGTATCTAATCAAAAAATTGCACATGAGTATGGCAGAGAGTCAGCAGCTTGAAAATTATGCAGAGTCTTTATATATTACCAGCTGCAGAACCACCCCTCATAAATCCTGATCATAATGAATTATTTTATCACTTACATATTTCATGTGTACAGTTAAAGTTTTTGCACATGCTTTTTTCATTGCTGCAAGTCAGCAAAATAGGCCTTGAGCTGCTGCGTTGTAGTGGATCTTTTTCTTTTTTAAAAGCAAAGATATGATGATGTGTTCCTGTCCCAATATAAGAATTTGTTATTAGGATCTGAGGTTGGTCAAGTATGTCTTCTCTTGTTGAGACACTACAGGTAAATCTAGTAATCTAGGTAAGAAAATAAATGAACTTCTTCTCTCTCATTTTAACCCTTTTAGTCCTCACCAAGAAAAAAGCAATAGTATTTTATGTTTTGTATTTGTTTAGGGGAATAATGAAAACGATTAGTGTGGGTTTTTAGGTTTTTTTTTTTGTTTTTGACAGCACAATTTTTAAAATATTCACGTTTACCAGACAGTTCAGATGGCACTTTGTGGCCAATATAGTGACTCAAAATGTGCTCTAATAAATGGTTGAGCAGAACACTAAAGGGTTAAGAGTGAGTCAGATTTATGTAATTCACCAAAAAATGTATTAGCAGATTTATTAATAGTGCCTGGCTTGGTTGTTACAGTATCTTCTGTCCTAAGTAAGTTGATTGTTGCTTTAGATTCTAAAGTGCTAATAATTAATTCATTCTTTCCCCCATTTAATAATATTTGTCTAGTGCAGTGAATAGAAAATACAGCTTTAGCCATTTGAGAAAGCATTAAATTATCCTCTTAATGCACTGTCTGTTCAGGTTGTCTTCTGATGGATTTCATAGTTGTTCCAGGATGGCAGGGAGGCGGACGCAAGTGCAGAGAGTAAAACCTTAAATGAATTAATGAGGTGATGGAGTGCTAACGGCGTGATTCTCAACATTGTGGATGAGTTGGCTTAGAGCCAGGCTTGAACTGCTGATGTACTGAAAGGCAGTCCATGGAGTCACCTCAATTAATGGGAATGAAAAAATGGTGGGAAAGGGCAGACAAAGGGGATGCTGAAAATAACGTGCTCAAACAAAGGCTGACATAGAAGAGTAAAATAAAAAGATCATCAGAAAATAAATCAGAGGAGGATCAGTTTTATGATTAACTGTTTGTTCTTTGTAAAACAACCCCTTTTTTTTGGCTTGGTGGTTCTTCTTTCTGTTGTCTTGGGTCAATTTTTTTCAGCGCTCTTTTCTTTTCTTCAATGACACTGACCAGACACATCTCTACAAAGGTGTGACAGAGGACTGCTGTTTGACATGGCCTTAAGTAGAGGAGCCCACAGGTGTGCCAGTTTGGCCCTAATCAGCCCGTGGGCTTTTAGTAATTCGAGTTGCCGGAACTGGTGGTGCCTGGCTGCCGCAGCCTGGACCCTTACAGTAGTTGTTCCAATTTCCAATGTTTGAGTGTTGTTTTCTGATTATGTAAAAGTTATGTAAAAAAATTCCTAATAGAATTTAACATAGATGAAAAGGCAACATGGCTACCCCTTATAAAGCATTCAGTAGCCTGTACTTCAAGCTTGAGCTGCTCTAAAAACAGGGTTAGACAAATGACTGTCATTAACATCTCCTCTTTCAGGTGCATGGACTACCTGGGAGTGGAGTGTATTTACACCAGAGGAGAGAAAAACGAGGGGAATGTAAGGACAAGAAGCTTGTTAGAATCTGAAAAACAGTTCAATAAGCCACGTGAGAACAGCATATAGTCTATCCTTGAATAGGATTTATGTTGTGAGGAGTAGAAAGAATATTTTGTAGATCAGGATTAAGCGCCATAAATCTAATCTGTGGGTGAATATCATTTACCTGAGAAGCGAGCCATTGTTGGGGAGATAACTGTAGTCCCATCACCTTCTAAATAATAGGTGGTGGTCTCAAACGCTCAACAAAATATTGTTGGCCAGGAAAAAAACCTCTTGACCAAACGCAATAGGTGCACATAGTGATGCAAATATGATTTTTATATAGTGAATTCTGACCACTATGAGGTTTCAGTTTGAAGTGGTAACTTCCTATCCTGCATGATAAGAATGCCCTTAGTCTTTGAGACACATGAATAACCATCTACTTTAAAATACTTATTCTGGATTTCCTTTTATACATGTTTAAATGTAAAATACTATTTATACTATTATACTATTGTTACTACTTATTCTTGATGATTATTTGCTGCCCAGCATGGACAGCTACATTTTAACATTTAAGATTTAATATTTAATCAATGGTCCAGGTCAATGTATTGCTTTGTATTTTGCATTAGTCCAGAGTTGTAACTAAAGCTTGCCTGAGGGACTAGATAATAATTTTGTGTTTTAAAATAATGTGAGCCTATGAGGAGTGTGCTATCATGTCCATTGACTCATCTGGTCTCTATGGAGGCTGCTGATGCAAAAGCAAGTTTATTTTCGTGCATGTGCATATGAATACATTTACATGCGACGCTTTTCTGAGCTGCTGTTTATAAACAGTGGCATTTATGAAACATAGTACATCAACTGCCTTTGTTACTGTTATTTGCTGGCAACAGACTTTGAGAGAATGAACATGTTTACCTGATTGCTGCTCTTGAATTTCACTCTCATGCCTAGAAGGATGGTTAGGCTTCATCCTCTCATTGAAGTTGTATGTAACATGCAGCTTTGCCACGAGGGGGAAGCATGGCTCTTGTGTAATTTTGGCCCTATGAAACATGTGTAGTGAGTATATTGGGCTGACCAGCTCTGTCTATATCACTCAATCACGTATATTCAACAAAGAATTGGTGGTTTCATCGAGAATAACCTCACCACAGACGTAGAAGGCCTGTATGCTTACAATTATCTCAAATATGGGAAACTGCTCATGCCTCAGTCCAGGTGAATGGTTCTTCACAGAAAATAAACAAAAACAGTTCTCAACATAAATCGTGCTCAAATCTTGATAATAAACCTCAAACATAACCCCGACCTTTGAATGTTACTAGACATTTTCCTCACTTTCCTCATTCACATTGAGTCACACATGCATTGAATGTATATATCATGTCACAGATGTAACGTGAGCCTGTTACTCAGAGGACACTGATATTCTAGCCTGATTGACATGTCCTGGGTGTATAGCTTGATCACTAATTAAATATTTCTAATGAGCCAAAAGGCAATCAGACTCGCAGCCAGAGCCACCCAGCTTGAGGCTCCCTCGCCAGCTGTCCTTATAAAGGTCTCTGGTTGATTGGAGCCCTCTCTCAGGCTGCAGCACTCTAAGTTGTTTTTTTTTGCACTGAAATGGAATAAAGTTTCATTGCTAAAAGGCAACTGAAACCACTTAGTAAGAATCAACAAGTACCAAGTGGTCTCGGGAGCAATAAGCAGTTTTTACAGTCGTGGTTTCCTTATGTTGCAGTCTAAAAATGTAATTAGGTTTGTTTTTCAGCGTAATTTCCCTGATAAGATTTCTTAGTTGTCTAAGGTTTTATGTACCAAACCAGTCAATTCTTATAATTCTCTTTATCTCTTTATTAAACAGACTGTTATTGTCCATTTTAGACTGATATATGCAAAATACCATTGTTCTGATTGGCTACCCTGTATTGTGCCTCATTCAAAAATGAATGAATTGATTTACATGGCATCACAGAAACAATGAATTCAATCAGTGTACTGGTTGATGAACTAAGAACTTGGTTTTGTCCAAACTGAGGGGCTCACAACTTATTTCTTGTAATAACTAGGCTAAAAGATGGACAGCTAAACAGACTAAGAGATAGCTAGCTAGCTAAATCGCTCCTCCATTAGTATTTGGAGTTAGGCATTAATGTATACTGAAAGGTTCACTGTAAAACTCCAGTACTAAAAGTTAATACCCTGCTGAAAAAAACAGCACAGCCCAGCATTCATTCCATCGTGGTTAATGCTGGTCTGATGCTGGTTTAGCTGGTCACCCAGTGTGGTCATGCTTTTGACAAGCACACGAACATTCAAAACACATCATATATTGTTTTTGTAGGTGACCAGTATATCAACTTCCATTGCTGCTGACCATCCAAAAAAGGGAAAAAGGACACCATTAGTTTGAGACTAGCTTGAAGTTAGTGCAGGAAATAACAGAGACGCTAGTGGAAATTAGCACCATTGTTGTGGTAGTAATTTGGTGAGCCAAATCTACTTATAAGGCAGAGGTTTCTGCATTGAACACTCATATGTTATATTACTTTTTATTATTATATGACAAAAAATGTTAAAGGCTCATGAACTTGAAGTTCTTCAGCAGCTCAGTTGCTTGGCAACAAGAGTACGTTCTAAACTGAACAATAATTCTTGCTCTGACCAGGGTGTTTCCTGCCATCTGCTCAGTGACCGCTGGGATAGGCTCCAGCTTCCCCTGTGACCCATAAGAATAAGCGGTTTAGAAAGTGTGTGTGTGTATTATTTGTGTACTTTATCATATTTTATGCTGCTGCAATTTATTAAAGCAATAAGCCACTTGTGGTTGTGCATTACAGCAATTTTCTCAAATCAAAGTATCACACAGATTAGTGACTTATTACTTTGTTTTTGCAGCTTGCTTTCCATATATAGTGTTCTGGTAGTAAACATTAATTGCTCCCATAGTACATCTCTCTATGACAGGGAACCATTAATATGGAACATGTGGCGATTGTTGTTCATTAGCTAGACATTAATTGAAGCTGAACTGCAGTTAATTTCCACCTGAAAAAATAATCTAGGTCTTTTAAAACTATGAATAAATCATGGATGTATAGTTGCTGTAGTTGACGATATGTTAATCACATCTGACCATTTCTTGTGTTAATGCCTATTCAGTCTATGAGTTTCTCAGCTGTGGTGTGAACCTGGCAGCCTCTGCTGAATAAATTAACCTTTCCAGAGAAATGTACCTCGGCAGTCTCTAACACTATTTGTGAGAGCAGTTTGTCTCCTTTGTCTGTGCGATCTGCTTTTATTTTCTTTGCAGTGCTCTGTGGGCTTTTAAGGTCACTCTGTCTAAACCTGACTCTGGCTAAGAGGAACACTCTCCTGTCCAAGAATTATGCGAGACCCATTTGACCTTTCTGGAGATACTGGAGGAGATTCTCTGCAGTAGTTTATTCTGAGATAGGGAGCTTGCACTTCTCCAGTCTCTTCATAGGCTGATTTAGAAAAATACTCTAGTCCAGGCGTGTCTAATCTTATCCACAAAGGGCCGGTGTGGCTGCAGGTTTTCACTTCAAACCAGCTGGAGCTCGCCTGACACCACTTGCTTAATTAATTGGTCTTAGTATTCAAATATTCATCAGATGACCTCCTGCTTTATTATAAATCTATGCTGATCGGTGCCCAATGATGTAGGCAGAGCTCCTGAGCACATGCCCAGCAGGCACGGTTGCTAATCAAGGCCTGGTCAGCAGACTTTGAATACACACAGGTTGTCTGTCAGTCTATATAAAGTTCACGGAGGAAATGTAGTGCACTTCAATAATAAATGTTGAGGTTGCAATAATCTAGTGTAATATGCAAGGGTGGCAACTTGAGACTTAATTAGCGAAGTGCTACTTCACTATTACAGCTGTTTCTCCAGGTTCTTTATGCTGGTTAGGCTGTTTAGGCAGTTCTTGGCTGCTTGGGTTAAAATTGTCCTCATTTTCATGAAACACTACACTATCTTTGCTGCACGCTAGGCCAGTGACCCCCATTTAGCCATTTTCTAGATAGCAGTAATGGCAGCTGGAGGAATAGCACTGCTAATTGAATCCATTTGTATAGTTGTGTGTCTGTTATAGATTGACTGTGGAGTGAAGTTTCTGGTTCTGGTTCTCCTGTGAATGTGTTTCGGTAACATCACTTCCTTAGACACTGTTTGCATGTATTTAGTCTCTATCATATATTTTCTTTAGCCCTGCATGCAAGGAGAGGTGTCTGCATACTAGACAGTTCTTCCTTCTTTCAACAGTGTCATAAACTAATTTCTGTGTGTAGCTTTTATTCATCAGCAATAAACTAAACTAATAACCAAAAAAAAAGCTTAGTCTTAAGTGTAATTGTGATTACATGTATTTTATTATTAACCACAGAATCTGTACTCACTGTAAATGCTGCACGAAATTAAACCCATACTATCTGAGATTTAGGCCCAATCCTTTTTCACCCCTTGCCCCCACCACTTAGGCCTTACTCCTCTGTTTTGTCTGCTCACATCTAGGGGTAGGGTGTCCTAATTTTTGTTGAGATAGAGGGGTGGAGAGAAGTGTTTGGGCTACATGGCTATTTTTCAGAGACACACTAAATAGAGTGTTAGGAGGAAAAAAGAAAAACCCGCAAAATGGCTGCACAAGCGACCGAAGAAACCGACAAATGTGAGAATTTTCTCTGTTAAAATACTTCAGTAACCACTGTATTTACTTCGTTTAATGTCATTTCAATGTATTATGGCCTTTTTCTTCATAACAAGCTTAAAGGTTTGCTAGTAGTATGCCAATATCTCAATAGCTAGCTGACTAAATTTCCAGTTCCAATTTAAAGGTGGGTGATAATAAAAAATTGTCTCTCCTTAAAGGCATATGATTCTCTAAATGTAAATAAAGGAGCTGAACTTTACCCTCCTCTGCTGTCACTGCAGACGGGCAGGGTCGCCTACAGACCAGCACCAGTAGCCTATTAATGAAGTAAAGCTCCTTTTTATTTGAGGGTCTCATTTCATGTGGAAGATTTCAACCAATACGAACTGTAACTCGGTTCCAAGGGGCAAGGTGATACTTGAAAACAAGGGATGGGGTGAAAATAAGAAATAGGATGAGCCTTGGAGTTTTTAGAGATTTGAAGGCTTCCCCAAACTGTTGCCACAAAACCTGGTGAGGGATTTGGAATAATGGACGCATTTTTGCATAAGTATTGCTGAGGTGTGCAGATGACAAAATGCTATCTTAGTGAATGAGTTAATATGGGGATCAAATATGAAGTACTCATATTTCCTCTGTTTCTTTCTGATATCTGATTTTTCCTCTGGTAGGGCTTGTTTTTATTTAGCAAGCAGCAGGTGATGGGGACAGGTGGTACAGTCACCCACAGGCCACTACTTTGATTAAAAGGTGGCTATAATTTTGGCACCTGTGCCCATTCTGTACAGGCTACACACAGAGACACTGGTGTAGCGCTACAGAGACTCCTGACAGAGGATATGCAGTGTATAGTTACAGTTGTCAAGCTATAGGCCCAACTAGGTGAACCAATGTGCCACAACGCCACCCTGAGGCAGACCAGTGCTGCATCTGCAGTTCATTAAAAGTACCAAAGACATAAGTTGGCTGATGGTGGGTGAAGCAGCTAAACAATGACCTTTCCCTCAGATTCTAAGCCATATGAATGTCTGTTTCACCCTAAAGAACAGCATAACTTCTTAAGTTTTTTTCAGGCACCCCACAAAATTTAGATTAAAAATTTTTGACATTCAGGGGTTTCATAAGAGTTAGGGGGTCCTGGCCCACACCCATGTTTTACACACATTGTCTGCAATCTAGCTCAATCTAGATCACAAAATATCAGCTATTTTCTTAAATACAAAATTCTTGTTCATTTTTACTGTTTTATATATTTTTTGCATCTATTCTAGTGGTATGATGTGTTTTTACATCACACCAAACCCAAATACTACCAAAATTAATGGTTTAAAACAATGTGCTTAGGTGCCTAAGATTTTGCACAGTACAGTATTTTAACAAGTCCCTTACCTGATCCATGATACATCACATTTATTAAAAGGTGCATGCCGTGACCTGCTGTATTAATGCATGGATCAAATTCATGTTGACCTTTTTCTTCTTCCACTCCATTCCTGTCCTGTCAGCAGGAGCTTTGTGGTCATCGTCTCTGCTACCTAATAAAGTGGCTCAGTCAGGGAGCTGCACACCTTGCCTGTTGTCATCCTGTCCTTTCACCACCTGCAAACCTGCAGAAACACCTCCACAGTATGGTTTGATGGCTGTCAGGGAGCTGAGGTCACTTTTTATACAGAACTGCCATAGGAGCACTAACTGTGGCTTTTATTGGTTCAACCTTGTCAAAGAATATATCTGAAACCTTCTGAAGGTTCTAGGACACTTCATTACTTATGCATAAGTCCTTTTGAACAAATAATATAGTCATTTTATAAGACATTTTGGGTGAATTTCTCTGTGATGTTCTGTAAATTGATGCAAATGGCACTGTTAATGGTACTTCAGCCAAACTGGCAGTCAGAGTTTTAATTATTTCAGACGTTGAATCATGTTTTTCTATTAAACAAGAGTCACAATGTGACTCTCTCTGGTCATTTAGGAACAATTTCACTGAGAACCGCAATGCAAAGTTAATAATTTTTCATCATTTTCTAAATTAATTGGTCCAGGTTGATCCTAATTTACCTGCTTCTCAAAGCGGTATGTCTCTTTGCTACAGCATGACAGGAGCCTCCACCCAACATATTGTTGAACAGTTTGCTGTGTGGGCCTCTTCAAGAAGGCTCTGTCACACAATCATACAGGCAATCATCTGGCTGTATGTCACAGCAGTGTGAGAAGGAGGGACCCTGCTGTCTTTCTCATAAACAGCAACACCCTCCCTCGGCTGGAAAAGTTAGAGCCAAACTTTACTCCCAGATGCAGAAGAAGGAGAGCTGCATAATTCTATATAAATAACTGTTTGAAGCTTAAAGATGGGTCTACACTACACGACATTTAAGATGTTGTGAGAGCATCACAGACTTAATCTCAATCAGAATTTCTTGCCTTTTCGTGTAAGGGTGCGCGCACTCGACGATAAGGTGCACATGACAAGTTTCAGCTATGAAAAAAGCACTCAAAATCCCACGTCCCCCCATTATCACACAAAACAAACAGACCCAAACTGGACCGGACCTGTTTATGCTTTTACACACACCAGTACTGTCTCTGACACAGAAAGCAAGGCGGGATGCAATAAACTGTAGGAGCAGCAGCAATTCATCAGTGAAACTACACAGAAACCTGATCAAAACCCAAACACACTCCATCATTGAAATCACAAATCTGCTAATGAACGTAATATGGTGCAGGAGTTAGTGGAAGTGGAGACAGGAAGATGAGTGAAATAATAATGGCATTAGATCTCACAAAACCTGGTTATACAGCATCACATTACAAATCCAAAGTTATATACCAGTTCTACATGAATCACACCAATAATCTCACAGAAAAAGACATAACCATACTGTAAATGCAATGTAAAACTTGTAAAACGTAAAACTTCATGCCATGCCGGGATTTTAAACACCACCAAAGTTTACCTGAAAATATGAACATACTTCATCTAAAATATTAAGAATATTTTAATACTTAATTTCATCAAATATGTAGTCTGTTTCAGCATCACTCCAAATTATTTCAGGTACCTCATTCTGTTTTTGCACATGCACAGACTGAGAAATCTGAAATAAATCAGGGTAAGAGTTTACATGCACTGAGACATCTGATTACTAATTACTCTTTAATCTGAGAAATCTGATTACTCTTTATCAGATTTCTAGAACTTACTCTGATCTAAAAAGTCAGAGTATGCTGTTTACATGACCATGTGAATCATGAGATAACTGCAGAAATTCAATAGTAATTGGATTATGGATTGCTTGTAAACACACTCAAACCAAAGTGCAATAAGCTGGACATTAAGAATATTGTGACAGGGCTCATGTGGTCTTTCAGTTTCAGTTTCCATTTCCCAAATGCTTTAGACGACCGCGTTAAAATTATACCTTCTAGTAAACAGCAACATGTTCAGCTCCTCATTATTCTTCACCATCACTGTAATAGCTTTCCTCAACATTGACATATGAACGTAACAAGAGGGGACAGTAGAGATTGTATCTGTAATGTCTGAGATTTTCAAAACACAAGTCAGAAAACACAAATCTCACAACTGTCACCAACATTTTTTAATAGAAATAAATGTAACGTCATTATGCCTGTATGTGTAACAAGACAGAATGATGAAGACGCTCACAGGTAAAAGTAGAATGAGAGTACGATCATTGTGGTCTGCAACTACACATCCAAAGCAACATATCAGAGCAGAGAACACACTTTCTGGGCATTAGGAATAAAACGCCTTGTAATAACGCAGAATGACTCACCAGTCTCACTGCTCAAAAAGACAAGATACACAACGATCTTTCATCTGGCCAAACTAGTCAAAGACTTTTTTCCCAAAGTCTACTAATCAGTGAATGAATTCACATGATAGCAGAGCAAGGGCAGGCAAGGAGAGCAGAAGAGTGTTTTTAGCTGCACTCACAGTTAGCCATGTTTTTCTCTTGAACCTCTCTCGACTGAAGAAGCAGTTTTTATCCTTTCCAGATTGAATGATTTTGAAATCCTCTGGTTGGTGTGTCCCAAATGTTTAATCTCTAATTTCTGCTCTAATAGCTGGGTATCAAACTGAACTTTTATTATGTTTTTGACTTGGCTTATATTGCCTTGGTATTAGTAGTGGCTGCTCTGAGCATGGGGCAATGTGATCAGGCCCCACAGCTGGTTACTGAAAGAACATTAAACATGTGCAGAGTGTTTTAACAGTTCACTTGGTTAGACGAACACTGGCCAGCCCCATGCTCACCAAATGAAGACCGCTAGTAGAAATAGGTAGCCTACTGGCATTTAAGCAAAAGATAGAGGAAGATATTTGGAATGTTTTGGACAGCCCTACCACTGTCATTTGTAATAACCAATGTTAGTGATGAAGAAAAAAGATATATTAGTACATTAGTCATGCTGAATTATTGATTATGTCGTGCATTGCTCCAACAGCGACATCTGATGGCATTGGCCCTTAATGTACACTGTTCAAAATAACAGTGCTGTGCAGGAACCTTTTTCGTTTATCAAGGTACAAACAATGTAAATGTTCCCACAAAGGTACAGTTGTTTCAATGGATTTTGATACAGTTGTGTTCCCTGATTAAAGTTACTGAGGTGTACTCTTTCTCTCTGTCCTGGCTCTCTCACTAGCTGTCACTCATTCTGTTACCTCACTGACCATCTCACACTACAGGATTTGTCCTGACTTGGCTTTTTGGAAAAATCAAACATGTTTGAACATATCGGAGGGCCTCCAATCCCTCCGGAGCTCAATTAGAAGGCTAAATATTGACTCTTTCTCCTCTCACACTGCCAGATCATCCACTTTATCAAGCTTAAGCCAGGCATACATTGTCCAATTTATTCCAAAAGGTTGACATTAGCAGTACCAAAGTCCATCTATGGCATCTTTATTCTGTTTGGCTGAATAGAATTGTAAGGTAGGTTTGAACATTAATATGTTGATTGTTTTTTAGAGTGCACTATTTCTCCAGTGTGGAATCGTGCACATACATGGCTGAACCTCAAATGTGTGTCCATTAGGCACATTTTGCACTGTTTTGTTACAGGATCCAGTATTTTAAATCCTGCATACTTAACTGTGTAGACAGCAGGGAGCCATTTGAGATTCAGCTAGCATGTTTGCTCGGTACTCAGACATGCAGCGTGTTGTTTTGAATGAGAGATCAATTGTAAATAGTCTATAGACAGAGATGTCTGTACGGGCTGTTTCATGTGCAGTGTGACCCATGTCAGTCGGGCCAAGTGTTTTTGTTTAGTGTATGCATATAAATAGCAGGCTATGTTTGTATGCATTGGACTTTTCAAATGTAAAGTTTGATTTCTGAGATGACAAGATTCCTAGACACTAACATTTCAGATTAGGTAAAATTTCCTTCAGGTATAATGAGACAAGGTACACTTATAAGCCAGCATAAGGACTACAGTTAGTTATTTAATTGTAGTTAATTAGTTATGGCATAAAATGACACATTTGACAAAACATACTATTTTGTGTTATTTTTATAGTATATTGTTGAGGTTGCCAGTCTCGTGATGTCAGTTCGGTGGGCATCAGTGTCAGCTTACAAGCAGCTATAGTAGCTCCTTAACGACATCATCATTCACAGAATCTGGCAACATTCAGAGGAAGAACTGTCCATACACGAAAGCTAAGTGGCTTTAGGACATGATGCAAAAGCTGCGCTATATATTCCTGTCATGGGGAAAACCAGCTTAGACCTGAAGTTCCTAATTTGGGTATGATTTTGAATGATGATATTACTTAAGCAATAATAGCTCTGTCTTGTGGAGAACCTTCATTCTGCTAAACTTTGATTGTGAGTTATAAGCCAGGGGCCTGCATTACAGAAACATCCTCTCAGTGCATCCTCTACAGCTTAAACCTGAACATGTAATCAAAATAATGTTAAAAATGTAAATTACAGATACCGTTAGCATTGTAAAAAGGGTCAAAACTTTGAGTGCATTTACATGCACTTAATTATCCAATAACTGCAGATTTTGTCAGTAATCCAATCAATGTGTTTGCATGCACTTGAGTAATTAGATAATGTGGAAACTCCAGTTCTACATGAATCAGACAATCCACCAATAATCTCACAGAAAAAGACATAACCATACTGTAAATGCAATGTAAAACTTGTAAAACGTAAAACTTCATGCCATGCCTGTTTTTTAAACACCACCAAAGTTTACCTGAAAATATAAACATACTTCATCTAAAATATTAAGAATATTTAAATACTTAATTTCATCAAATATGTAGTCTGTTTCAGCATCACTCCAAAAGTGTTTTGCTGCATCTCACAGTAACGCTGCTTGCTTATTTCAGGTACCTCATTCTGTTTTTGCACATGCACAGACTGAGAAATCTGAAAGAAATCAGAGTAAGAGTTTACATGCACTGAGACATCTGATTACTAATTACTCTTTAATCTAAGAAATCTGATTACTCTTTATCAGATTTCTAGAACTTACTCTGATCTAAAAAGTCAGAGTATGCTGTTTACATGACCATGTGAATCATGAGATAACTGCAGAAATTCGATAGTAATTGGATTATGGATTGCTTGTAAACACACTCAAACCAAAGTGCAATAAACTGGACATTAAGAATATTGTGACAGGGCCCTTGCTGTCTTTCAGTTTCAGTTTCCATTTCCCAAATGCTTTAGATGACCGCACTAAAGTTATACCTTCTAATAAACAGCAACATGTTCAGCTCCTCATTATTCTTCACCATCACTGTAATAGCTTTCCTCAACATTGACATACGAACGTAACAAGAGGGGACAGTAGAGATTGTATCTGTAATATCTGAGATTTTCAAAACACAAGTCAGAAAACATCTCACAACTGTCACCAACATTTTTTAATAGAAATAAATGTAACGTCATTATGCCCGTATGTGTAACAAGACAGAATGATGAAGACGCTCACAGGTAAAAGTAGAATGAGAGGCTTTACAGAAGAAAACGCAAACCAAAATCAAAGTCAATAAACAAAGTGAGACCCAAAAAGCAAAAAACACAGATGCACAAACATACAGGCAAACAATCTGAAAAAAGGGTCAGGCAAAAAGTAAGTCAAAAACAGGGCAAAAAGTCAGAACTAGAAAAACAAACAGATATGAACGCTTAGTAGTTCTAGAGACAAAAGCAATACCTTGCAAAGAACCTATCCTACAAGCCCAGGCTTTATACTCAACTAATCAGTGAGCTGCAGATGGAGATGATCAATACTCTGGAGAGCTTGAGCGCTGATTGGAGTGTGAGAGTGAGGCAAGAGAGTGAGTCATGTGATCCCCAGGGGGTTCTGGGAGATGGAGTCCAAAGAGACCTCAGACCCAAAGGGAGTCAGTATGTTACATGTCACAGTTTACTCTGGGTACATAGGCATGGTAGTTAGAGAAGTACCCTAGAGTATCGATGACTTAAAACATTATGAGCATGTCATACATGATTAATTTCAACAAAACATTAACTATAACGCTCAATATTGTGCTGCAACATACACAAATTACAAATAAATTTTACAAGAAGTGAATATGCAGTAAACTAGCACAGTGTGAGACCAGCACATACAATACATTCTACGGATTCCACTGCGCAGGTGCAACAGTGCAGGCTGTAGCATGGCACTGAATACTGATGCTGTGATCTTCATTCTGATGGCAGTCAGGACTGCTAAAACAATGGCGCTTTGGGTCATAACATCTCACACAGCTTTGATTGTGCACTTGTGTGTGTGCATAAATTGCTTGTCAGGTTTTTTCTGTATTTGTATGGTTGGAGATGCGCTTGAGAAATGTAGGCGTCCGGCTTTTTGAGAACACAGTAGTCTGTGTAGAAAGTAGATGGTCAGCCACATGAAAACTCATTTATCCTTTACATTGTGTAGACATTGCTGGATGCAGTAAAACAATAACAGCCAATAAAACATGTCACAAATTACTTGCAATATAATCTTACTACATTAATGTACATTAACAGCTAAGAAAGTATTTTTTTTCTTTCTGCTGTAAAGTTATCATTTTAGAGACATGGTGATAACAGATGTATGCAAAGGTTTGAGTGCCCCTGGTCAAATGATGTGATTTGTTGACATATTTTAAATGTCATTTGATGAAAGGCACTTGCATATGACTATGTATGTTTGTGAGGGCTTTATGTTATTGATAATACACAGAACTGTACTTCTTTAGGGCACTGTATTTACTCGCCTTTTATTATTAAATTTGAATCTATATAGTAGAGGCATTAAACATTCAAATCTGTTCTTAAATCCTTAACAAGAAACACCAGTAATTACCTAAATTCAGTTTTCATTCATATTTTGAAGCATTGAGATGGTCCCTAAACTCCAGTTTACCCCAAGAAATTTGCACTTGGATTACTGACAAAATTGTAAATACTAAAGGGTAAACTCGGGCCATGTTACCCTCAGCCATGTTACCCTCAGCCATGTTTTATGTTACCTAGGTTTTTTAGTTGTAACATATTACCCATCATGACATTCTATGCTACCATATGAACAAAGTAAACTAAGCTAGCAAGCAAAATATTCCCTGGAGTTAGGTACATACTAAGGCTTATTACTCGGTCACTACAGGCACTTTAGTGCAAAATGATTGAGCTATTCTTAGGTTATAGAACTGTGTAATAAAACATTGGGCCTGCCAGCAGAGCCTGGCTTTTAAGAAGTTAATGATAAATATACCAAAGATACTTGTATTATAACACACATAAAGGTAACATCAAGTCTACCTGTAGTTCTTAGGCAGGTCCTGTCAGATACCAAACAATATAAATCAAATAAAAAGACACTGGCTAAGGTTGCGCTGGTTTACAGTAAAGGATATTTCAACTAGTATCATGCATATTGCTTTGGATTCTTGGATTCAGGATCTGTGGCTTTTTGTAATATACAGTAGAGGTTACCATGAATAACTATTTCTGTTCACCTTTAGCAAATGACATTAATCCTGGAGCAACTAAAGTTTCAGAAGTTGTTTATTTAGCACACTGTTAGGGACACTACAGTTGTGTGCTGTTATGTGCCCATTTTACAGGCTTGACTTGGGCAGTAAAACATTCCATTCTGCTGCCAGGCTCGCTTTGTGATGCCACAAAATGCATCACGTGAAGTCACATAAAGTGGAAAGCAGTTGTAAAATGGCTCATATTAAACAGACGTAGCATACTGCTGTTGCTTGAAGCAGAGACTAATGGGTGGCATTAGCGTAGCTGTGGCCAGTATCTTTTTACACTGATATGCATTTGATATTTTAATTTTAATTCAACATGCCATTACAGACTTCACTTCACAGCTTGGAAGCTGGAAGCACTTACCTTATGCAAAGAGCCTCCTGGAAGACAAGAGTGGACAATGTGCAGCAGATGTTTCATTAGGAACACATAGCTAAAAGGATGCTGTAATAAAGAAAATGGTTCTATATACACTCAAACATCTCTTTGCATGAAAGGGTTCTTTGCATCATGAAAGTGATCTTCAGAATGTGCAGTATATTGTTCTATATAGGATCTTTTTAAAGGTTTGTATATGCCGATCAGGTCTAACATTCTGACCACCTCTTTGTTTTTACGCTCATTGTCCATTTTATCAGCTCCACTTACTCTATAGCTGCACTTTGTAGTTCTACAGTTACAGACTGTAGTCCGTCGGTTTCTCTGATACTTTGTTAGCCCCCTTTTACCCTGTTCTTCAGTGGTCAGGACCCCATGGACCCTCACAGAGCAGGTACTCTTTAGGTGGTGGCTCATTCTCAGCAGTAACACTGATGTGGTTGTGGTGTATTAGTGTGTTGTGCTGGTCTGAGTGGATCAGACACAGCAGTGCTGCTGGAGTTTTTAAACACCTCAGTGTCACTGCTGGACTGAGAAGAGTCCACCAACCAAAAATATCCAGCCAACAGCGTCCTGTGAGCAGCATCCCGTGACCACTGATGAAGGACTAGAGGGTGACCAGCACAAACTGTGCAGCAGCAGATGAGCTGTCATCTCTGACTCTACATCTACAAGGTAGGAGTGTCTAATAGAGTGGACAGTGAGTGGACACAGTATTTAAAACTCCAGCAGGACTGCTGTGTCTGATCCACTCGTGCCAGCACAACACACACCACCACCACCATCACATCAGTGTTACTGCAGTGCTGAGAATGATCCACCACCCAAATACTACCTGCTCTGTGAAGGTCCACGAGGTTTTCATAGTGTTATGCCTGATCGGTGTTCTTCTATTGTTATGATGTCAAACTTGTAACAATAGAACAACCCTTTTTGGGTGCTATATAGAACCATTTATAAAGTTCTGTATAAATCCATCTACTGCACATTCTCCATCAGAGGATGCCATGTTTGCCACAAGTCAGTTTATAGAATGTTTGACCTGCAGGGTCTGCCCCAGTCAACTTTAAGCGTTATTGTGAAATAGAAGCGTTATATATGAAGTGCAATAGGAGCAACAACAGCTCAGCAATGGAGTAGTAGACCAAACATACTCAAAGAGCAGTGTATGCACACAGTTTTCGCCGTATAGTACATGTATAACATCAAACATCACATCTCAAAATCTATAGGGTCATATGGCTGCAGGACTGAGTCACCAGTATTCTGCATGTGCAGTGTTTGAGACTTTTTCTTGACAAAAATAGAAAAGCATGTATTTTATCTTGGAAATGTAACAGAGTAAAAGTACAAGTTTTCAGTTTTCATAATATTTGAGTAAACTACATATCTTCCAAATTATAAAATTTCTCAAGTATTTTGCACACCTAAGAATGGCTAATACTGGGGCTGGGGCAGGAGACAAATTTGTGCTATTATTTTATACTTAAGAAAAAACTATGTCAAAGGGGTTATAATATAAGGGACTATAAAATAAAGGTAATATAAAGATTCAATAAAAATAACTGCAGAATGAAAACAAAATAGAAGGAGTGTTTCTAGCTTGGCACCTTCTCTTCATGTGCAAGTTGTGCCAATCAGACTGCAGAAGTCACAGAAACATAAATTGCTGAACTTTCCCTTGAGAAATATTATCATATTTAAAGCCAATGATCCACTAACTGTGGGCTTTTCTATCCAGACATGCATTCAGTCAGGATAGCATTCCTCACCATGGATGAAATATCCTGCGTGCATTAGTTACTGCAATAGCAGTGGAGGACATTCATCAGCTGAGAGCTGGAATGGTATCTGTAGCAGAGTTGTCCCTCCAAGCTGATGAGAAGGACAGAAACAAGGGTTTATAGTGAAGCAGAAAGACAGAATGAGAAGGAAGGAGAGAGAAAGCTAAAGGAACAGATGTTTGCTAAAGCCTGGATCTGCACGCCAGCTACTTTTGTTCATGCCTACAAAGACAGTCACAGTCCAGAGGACGTGGTGAATACCAGCTTATCCACACTGGGTCAAGCCTGGGGAAATTCAGCAAATCCAGCTGAGGCCCTTTTCTCTCAGCCTGTCTTATATGTCAAAGACATTGTAAATCCCTCACATTGTCATCCATCAGGGTGAAAAGATGATTGGTGTAGGATGGCCTCAAACGTCTGCTAGACATCTATTAGCACAAAGCCTATAGGATCAAATAGCTGTAGCACTGTCTATTAGAGTATCAGTATTCTACCTTCGCAGTGTTTGTGACCTTGTCTTCCCATTCTTCTTTGTCTAGCTTTGATTTAAAGCTCTTCAATGCAGTAGTGATTTCTTACTATTCTCTGCAAGAGTGAAGTTGCAAAGCCATTTCTTTTCATCTTGCCTCTTAGGCAGCTAAAGGCAGCTTTAAGTGGCACCTGATTTACATAAACAAAGTACTGTATCATGCACTGAATGTAGGAGAGAGGAGTGGTCCAGAGATATCAGAGCTGAGACTGGCTCTTCATTTCAATACATGTCCCAAAAAAGCTGGGGCCAGGACATGTTAGCCACTGTGTTATATTACCTTTCCTTTCAACAATGCGCTACACATTTTCAGGGTGGCACGGTGGCGCAGTGGGTAGCGCTGTCGCCTCACAGCAAGATTGGGTTTGATTCCCCGGCCGGGTGACCAGGGTCCTCTCTGTGTGGAGTTTGCATGTCCTCCCTGTGTCTGCGTGGGTTTCCTCTGGGTTGTCTGGTTTCCTCCCACAGTCCAAAGATGTGCAGTCAGGCTAACTGGACATGCTAAATTGCCCTTAGGTGTGTGTGACTGTGTATGTCTGCCCTGCGATGGACTGGCAACCTGTCCAGGGTGTATCCTGGTTTCCGCCTGATTACTGCTGGGATAGGCTCCAGCACCACCCCCTGTGACCCTGAGGGAGAAGCAGCTTAGAAAGTGTGTGTGTACGTGTGTGTACACATTTTCAGTGGGAGATCTGGACTGCTGGAGTCTAGCACCTGCACTCCCAGATCAGGTGTTCCTTTCACTTCCATGGCTATAGGCATATAAAACCAAGCCCCTATGCCTGCAGACTGCTTCTACAGAGATTAGTGAAAGAATGGGTCGCTCTTAGGAGCTCAGTGAATTCCAGCGTGGTACCGTGATCGGACACCACCTGTGCAACAAGTCCAGTTGTAAAATTTCCTCACTACTAAATATTCCACAGTCAACTGTCAGTGGTATTATAATAAAGTGGAAGTGATTGGGAACGACAGCAACTCAGCCACGAAGTGGTAGGCCACTGTGGAACGGCATGTGCTACCCCAGGCCCAAGGAGCACACTGGAGGCAGGATTCACAATAGCAGCAGCCACACTCTTTATTTCCACACAACATAAACACAAAACAAGCTAAACACTATGCTGGCCACTTCTCAGTCCTTCTACTCAGTAGAGCTTTTCAGCTCTGCCATCCTTAGCTGCTGCGCATCCCTCCCCTGCTCAATTCCCTCTCAGCTCTTTTTTTTAAAGGCGCTCAAGCTGCCCGCCAGATGAGAACACCAGAGCCAAGAGGGAACAAGAGCTCACCGCTCCACCTCCCCGTTACCACCCCCAGCTGCTCAGCCGCCTGGGTCGAACATAGCGGCCTTGCTGCGTAACAGGGGGACGGACACGGACGGCGGAGCTCGGGGCTCGCTCCTTCCTCTGGTGTGACCTTCAGATTAGCTCAAGAACAGCGTAGAGAGCTTCATGGAATGGGTTTCCATGGCTGAGCAGCTGCATCCCAGCCTTACATCACCAAGCGTAGTCCTATCACAGAGCAGGTACTATTTGGGTGGTGGATCATTCTCAGCACTGCAGTAACACGGATGCTGTGGAGCAGCAGATGAGCTATTGTCTCTGACTTTACATCTACAAGGTGGACTGACAAGGTAGGAGTGTCTAATGGAGTGGACAATGAGTGGACACAGTGTTTAAAACTCCAGCAGCACTGCTGCATCTGGTCCACTCAGTACAGTGCAACACACAACACACATGCCCCCACTATGTCAGTGTCACTGCAGTGCTGAGGAAAATGTAAGGCACCCAAACAATGCCTGCTCTATGGTGGTCTTGTGGGGGCCCTGACCATTAAAGAACAGGGTGAAGATGAGCTAACAAATTATGCAAAGACACAGATGGACTACAGTCTGTTAACTACAAAGTGCATCTATATGCGAAGTGTAGCTGGTAACATGAGCACTACATATAGACACAAGGTAGGTATTCCTAATTCCTAATACACTCAGTGAGTGTATAATTCACCCTGACCTGGTGTGTCTCCAAGATGAGGGGTACCAGCATCCTCACCTCACATCTTGAGCCAAGGACGCACCTTTGACAGCTCTGTTGTGATCTATGGTGTCTGTGTGAGTAAATGGATGGGCAGTTTAGAGACAGCCAATATATCCAAGCTATTCTGAATGCCATTCAGGGGGGCTCATTATTCACTTTACCCTACTCCAACACTTCAGAATACCATCTGTTCACATATTACGCATAAGAGCACTGACTGTAGCAGGAGTGTAGATACCAGCATTCAGGAGCTGTAGATTAAAGAATTCTCCAGTTTCTAATCTGACAGAACTGGTGTATGAGAGATGGCCTCTCAACTCCTTAGTAATGGTTGTTTTACAGTGTATAACTAATGACAGTAGTGGTTGGTGTGCTGCTGTGTGCTATAGCATGTTGTCACACCTGAGTTAGATAAGCAGTCTACAAACAGAAAGTGTGGAAAATATAATTATCAGTGGTGTAAGTACCAGCACAACGGTTTGGGCAATCATACAGGGGCCTGTAGTATGGATTGGCAACCAGGTCCCCTGATGGAGTTATTGGACCCCTTATGTTACCATTCAGGGAACATTACATCCATTATGCGTGGTAAGTTATGCTAATATAATAATAATAATAATAATAATGACCCCGATCCTACAATAGTAAACTATTTTGAGTGAAAAAGCAGAAGCACGGAAACAAACAAATTGCACTGTCATTTTTTAATTGATGCCAAAAAATTGTGATTCATTGCATTAAACTGTCTTTGTCTTATTTGTTGATACTTGATCCTAAAGAGAGATTTTTTTTCCATTTGGAAAGCAGAATATTTTGTTATTGCTTAATGAATGGACAAAATAAGCTTTATCAGAATGTATTTATTACTTTCAGTAATTCAGCAACATTATTTTCATCATGTCTAAGCAGGGTTCGCATGTTTGCGAACATGAGAATGGCATGATTTCCACAGAGTGAGCAATTTCCAATTTTCCTCACTGATGTCCAGCAGTGGCTGTATGTTCCAGCTACTCCGCAGTTGGAGCCCCCTCACTGCGGTATGTTTTGTGCAAAGGGGAACTGTAGTTCGCCTCACTTTGCTGTTGCTTTTGTTAGTTTGTTGTTCACAGAAGTGGGTAGTAATTAGTTACATTTACTCAAGTACATCCTCTCCATGGATCACCACCTTATCGTGGTGGAGAGGTTTGTGTGCTTGAAGGACCCTAGGAGCTATGTTGTCTGGAGCAAAAGCTCCTGGTAGGGTCTCCCATGGCAAACTGGTCCTAGGTGACAGGCCAGACAAAGTGTGATCCATAACCACCCCTATGAGGACAACAAAGCAGGACTTGTGTACCCTGCCCGGATCAGGGTTACCGGGGCCCCACCCTGGAGCCAGGCCTGGGGGAGGGGCTCGTCAGCGAGCGTCTGGTGGCTGGGCATTCACTCATGGTGCCCGGCTGGGCCCAGCCCGAAGGAGCTACATGAGTCCCCCCTCCCATCGACCCACCACCGATGGGAGGGGCAGTAGTAGGGGTGCGGTGCATTGTGGATCGGGCAGTGTCCGAAGGCGTGGGCCTTGGCGTTCTGATCCTCGGTTGCTGAAACTGGCTTTTGGAACTTGGATGAGGATCAGTACCTCCAAATCCGAGGCCATGGTTCTCACGCGGGAAAGGGTGGAGAGCCCTCTCTGGGTCAGGGATGAGCTCTTGCCTCAAGTGGAGGAGTTTAAGTATCTCGGGGTCTTGTTCACGAGTGATGGTACAAGGGAGCGGGAGATTGACAGGTGGATTGGTGCTGGGTCAGCAGTGATGCGGGCTCTTTACCGGTCTGTTGTGGTAAAGAAAGAGCTGAGTTAAGGCAAGGCTCTCGATTTACTGGTCGATCTACGTTCCCACCCTCACCTATGGTCATGAGCTTTGGGTAATGACCGAAAGAACGAGGTCGCGAATACAAGCGGCCGAAATGAGTTTCCTCCGCAGGGTGGCTGGACTCTCCCTTAGAGATAGGGTGAGAAGTTCGGTCATCCGGGAGGGACTCGAAGTAGAGCCGCTGCTTCTTCACGTCGAGAGGAGCCAGTTGAGGTGGTTCCGGCATCTTGTTAGGATGCCTCCTGGACGCCTCCCTTGAGACCCAGGACACACTGGCGGGACTATATCGCCCAGCTGGCCTGGGAGCGCCTCGGAATCCCTCCCAGGGAGCTAGTGGAAGTGGCTGGGGAAAGGGAGGTCTGGGCTTCATTGCTCAGGATGCTGCCCCCGCGACCCGAACCCTGGAGAAGCGGAAGATGATGGATGGATGGATGGACTCAAGTACATGTATTTCAGTAAAATATTGGTGTATTTGTACTCCCCTGAGTATTTTCAAATCATCACACTTTTACTTCTACTTACTGTAGTAATGCTATGACTGAAGTTTGGGGGGAGGAGCATGGCTCAAACCTCTCCTTCGTCCAATCTAACACCCTATATTCTCATCCTCACCTGCCGTTCCTGTGACAAAGTGTTTGCAACCCCCACTGTCACCTCATCTCCTCCCTGTTCCTCAGTCCTACATCAGTCCTGCTACAGCTATGAGGGGGTGTCTGGCCTTCTAGCTACAGGCAGAAGCTGCCCAGCACTCCAGCCTGAGTTTTCAGAGTCCCCCCACTCCCTCAATCAGTCTTCCATCATACTACCACCACCATGCTGAAGGCATGGCCTGAACTTACAAAAGTATATTAGTTAGTGAGGGAATCCACTTCTTACTGCTACATTTTAGCCATTTCATATTTAGTTACTAGTTCCTTTAATGTGTTTTTTTTTTGGTAACAGCATCTGCACTGCTTTGAGACTGTTCACACCTCTGACTTTGGAGCTTTAGCATTTTAGTTTAGACCAAAAGAATCCCAGAGAGTCTGAAAAACCTGAAAAGTTACTCAGTACTTAAATGTTTCTTTGACCTGATGCTTTTGTACTGGGAAGATACTTTTACTTATCGCTGCTGTCTGAACAAAACCTTGTGTACTTACTTTTGTCATTTTTCAGTTTTTGCCATAATTTGAAGATGCCTGTTGGCCTTTACATTGCATTTAAATTTCATAAAGAAAGAACCAAAATTAATAGCCCAAAATGACTTGTAAAGACGTCTGGTTCCATTGACTTACATTAAAAGTGAAGTAGGTTTTTTCCTTCTCCTGTAAAGTTACTATTTTGGAGATACAAGGTTTTGAATTGACGAAAGCATTTTTTTACCCAGTAATTGATACTTTTACCTGAGTAGAGATTTAGGCTACTCTGCCTAATTCAGGTTGTTTGCTGATTTATCTATAGTTCTCCCGTGATCACTATCCAGTGCAGTCTGCTGAAGATGTCCTCCAGCACTAGCATTACTGATATTACTGAGGTTGCAGGCATGTGATATTAACATGTTCACTCTGACACCAGTGCATTTTTATTCTCTGAAGGTAAAGGACAGGGCCCTTTTATTTTCTTTACACAGGTGCAATTCTAGTTACACCACTGGTTATTGTATTTTTTAGTAGACGTTTTACTATTAACCAAATGTTGAAGTTTCAATGCTATCAGTACTTTTCCAAAAAGTCACATTTGTACAGTTGCATTTGCATATGTTTAACACTGTTAAGTTCATAAGAAAAAGAATAAGAATTTCATTTCTATAGCACCTTTCATACATAAAAACACAGCTCATATAATGGTAAAGAGCAGAAAATAAAATAAAGCACACATTTCCATCCATCCATCCATTTTCTAAGCCGCTTCTCCGTCAGGGTTGCGGGGGGGGTGCTGGAGCCTATCCCAGCAGTCTTCGGGCGAAAGGCAGGATACACCCTGGACAGGTCGCCAGTCATAAAGCACACATTTTTTTAACAAAATAAAAAGAAAAATTAATAAACAAAACAAAGCATTAAATTAAAAATAAAATTGATTTTTTATACACTTCATTCTGAGAACATTCAATAAAGCAGCACTTGATGATCTTAAAACACAATCTGGAACATAATCTGTCAGGCATTTTGAATTGTATGAAGATCCTAACCGGTTAAAAGCTTTAAAATCAGTAAAAAAAAAACTATCTTAAAATCAAGTCTGAAACACACAGCCAGTGTAAAGTTGCCATGCCGCTGTTGGATTGTTATCATTTATGATTTCAGTCAGGAAATGCTGTGACTGTGGCCTGGACTTTTACCTTTAACCCTCATCTGTTCTGGGTGCTGCACACAGAAACTGGCCATGATCCCAGCCTTGAGAACGATTGAATATGCAGAAGATGCTCTTCCATTCAGTTGACCAAATAAAGCAGTTTAATGGAAGCTGATGTGGAGGGGTTCTCTCATTGGAAATATTTGCATATTTTCATATTGCTTGCTTTGATTGTCTGTGACAGATGAGAGAAAAAGATGTTATGTGCATACCAAACCAGAGGTCTTTACGTCAGGTTATTTTGATTTGTTTGAACTTCTTAAAAGATATTATCTTTTTACTGCACACTTTATAAAAGAGCTAGTGGCTTTTTCTTGTCAAAACCCACAATTCAGCATTCTACCAGCTGAAATATCAACCAAAAGCTTTCAAAAAGTTTTCTCTTAGCAAACTACTTACAGAGATCTTCAGTAAACAGACAGTAAAATTAGATTACTCCTTCACTCGGCCTGTGTTCTGTTTCTTCTTCATTTGGCCTTGTAATAATGAGTGTTAATTGTGATGAAGTGCCTGTCAGCTTTAGGCAGTGGAGAGAGGCTGTGTCAGCTGCTGTCAGGCAGACAGGGGCTGCTGGTTGAGTGGGCAGTAATCAGGACAGCCAGACATCCGCTCTCTCTGCTGCTCTCTGCTGATTCCCTGCTTACAAATCGCCCTTATAAACTGATACAGGATCAGCCACCTCTTTATAAATCCTAATTTAGAGCATATAGTGAAGCTGGTCTCAAATCAACATCAAAAAGCAACTCCAATAGCACTTCTAGTTACACAACTTCTATATACATACATTTCTTCTTAATAAAAATACTCTAGGGTTACGATTTTAGGAAAGAACCACTGGCTCACTCAGTTGAGTGTTATATATTTAATGTTTTTGTTAGCAGAAATATGAAGAGTCAGATAAATATTTTCCACATTGTAGTTTTACATTTACACATTTGTTCTGACTTTCTGTGCTGTAGTAGACCTGTTTCACCACTAGGCGTCACTATTTGGTGCATGTTTTTTGGGCCTGGCTCAATCAGCAGCTTTTGGCAGTCTTTCGGTGTTTCTCTCCGGTCATTGTGGGTCTTATTTGAACCTCCTAAATAAGTAGTACTCAGGACAGGGTGCAGTTGGAATCACAAAGTCTGGTCTCCGTGTCTGAGTGGGTGCTGGCTATAGGGCTGCTTTTCGTCCCGGGCATTGTTTTGTCTGAGAATCAAAGCTGTCTGGGCAGAATAGAAGCACTTTCACATCTATGTGATCTTCAAAAGCAGCGTACATGTTCACTTCAAAGCACACAGCAAGAGAGCACTCCCGTCTATTAGCACAGCAAAGATGAAGATAAGACATAATGTAGGCGGCTGGGTACTTCTTTTTTTTTAATGCACTGCATATCAATCAGAATAATCCTTATTGTTCACTAACAATGTCCCAGTGTCCCAGTGTCCTAGAGCGCAAAGTGGTTGTAGGGAATAATGACTAAAGACTTCCACTGATTTCACACTTTTACTTTGCACATTTGACTCTAATTTATTTACAGTGGTGGCGATAGGAACCAGGGGTCACAATGTCTACAGCACAAATATAGCAATTTAATTTACTGTCCAAAGCAACCACTGACTCTACGTGAGTCTTCTGAGTTTTTATGTGTAATGTTGGTAAAATATGTGCTCTTTGAGTCGTTGGTGCCCTCCATGTACCTCTCTGCCATATATGGATCATAACAAATGACATTTTAGGCCAAAATTATATTGTAGAACTATCATAAAACGCAGTGTCTTAGACATCAGACAGCTTATTCATTTATTTATACTATTCTATATATACTATATAAACACTTGTGTTGGAGGTTTTAGAGGCCATGACTGTTTAGATGTCTGGTTCCTGTCACTATCACTGTGAAAAATTCTGACCTTGTTTACATGTTAACCTTTTAATTTTGCAGACATTTTGAAGAAACAGTGGAGTTTCCCTTTGCATGAAGTTGTATTGTTGTATTTTAAGCTAAAATGTGCCTGTGTGATTAAGCATTTTGATCCTGTACATGAAGCACAGTCAAGAAACAGTTAATGACCGTTAATCGACCATCAATTTATTATTAACAAACATAATTAGAATAGAAGCAAATATACATAAATGCAGTAGAAAGCTCTCACACAGCAATCACATGGGTTTTTAACTTTATCACTAGCCTCACTTCATTTCACTTAATAACATTGGTGGACAGTAACAAAGTAAATGTAATTGGTTTCTGTACTTAAGTACTTTTTTGTGTATCTGTACTGAAGTTTTTCCATTTTGGTGACTTTTTCCTTTCACTCCACTACATTTCAGAGTCTAATATCTGACTTTTGTATAAAAACATAACATGTCTAAACGAAAGAAGCGCAAAGCCAGAGCACCAATCTGGGCCCAGCGGTCACTTTGTTTAGAGCTGTTTTGACCTGTTGGTCATACCGACCCAGTGCAGCACACGGTTCAACGTCAGCGCAGCAGCGTAAAGGTTTGGGAGAGTCTGTTCAACATAAATGATGAACTAACCTAACTTTGTGTAAATAGAGCACAATATAGAAATATGTCCACATATGCAGTCGAGACTGACGCGGCTTTTTTCTGAATTTCTACAAACACCATTTCATTTTATAGTAAATTAGTTTGGGCTGGTTTATGTTTATGAACAGAGGCCTACAGATCAACATAGTAAAGGAGCTCATCTGTGATCCTGAGTTTAAAGCCAGTTTTTATTCAACTTAAACTTGGAACTAAGTTGTAAATAAATCTGAAACTGAAACTTTACTTGTGTGTAAAAGTGATTTCAGAGCCACTCGGTTCTCCCTGAAGGAAACTGTTTACCTTCAGTGCTTTGTGCTTATGATCATTTTAATAGACGTCAGCGTCACTAATTAATGACGTTCTATTAAAAGACTGGTTTACCAAGAGAGACGCTGGAGGACTTTCACCTGAAATGAGTTCATGAAGCCAGTCTGGTTATAAAAATGATAACAGGACATCAGAGCCAGAATTACTCTTTCAGTACTTTTACTTTTGATACTTAAGTACATTTGAAGACAAATACTTTAGTACTTTTACTCAAGTGGAGGTCTAAAGGGAGGAACTTCTACTTTTACTGGAGTCATATTTTATCTTGGGCATCTCTACTTTAACTCAAGTACATGGTTTGTGTACTTCGTCCACCACTGCTTAATAAAGCATTAATTAATGATGACTACAAAAAGTACTGGGTTCCCATGAGGAGAGGTTACAGAAAATCACTAGTGCTGTGTTAATGTCATTAATGTTATAAGTTCTTGTTCTGATGAGTTTCTGAGAAAATAAAGGCTTACTGTTTAGATAAACAGCTTTTCTAGCAATTTTCTCAGGTGCCGAAAAACATTTGCTCTGTGTGTAATATACATACTGCATATATATATATATATATATATATATATATATATATATATGTGTGTGTGTGTGCCTGTGTATGTGCATGCTTTTTTTGTTTGTCTTAGACAGAATGGTCTTCTTTGGAAATGATCTGAATAGCTGAATAGCTCAAGAGTTTGATTACTTCTATAGCAAGTTTCTTTTTCATTCCTGAGTTTGACAGTCCATTCATCCATGAGAGTGTGAGCACTCTTTTCTGATGAATTAAATGCTAGTTTCACAGACTTTGTCCTCGTCTTGCTTCTGGTGCCAAATGTATTTGCAGCCACTGTGAAAGCAGCATAGTTCTCCAAACAGAGTAGTGTGAGTTTTCAATTCAGATATATTATTGTTGATCAAATAACCACTTGTAATGAAATTCAAAAACTATGAAGGAGAGTTTTCTTTCTTCTCCATCATTTTACACAAAGTCCGTCACATCCATCCATGCTTCAATGAGTCCAATTTAAAGCACATTATAGCATTCTAAGGTCAGGTCATACATCTTTAACCATCTACTCATCACAGTTACTCATTGCAGAAGTTACTCATTGATCTAATACCCTAAATTTTGATCCCGTCCTCATTAATGTGTATGACATCATCCTGTACTCCACTCCTTCTCAGCCTGGCCCTCTGGTGAAGGCCTGAAAAGGATATTAAGCCTTTTAATGATGGTGGCTGCCACAGGGACGTTTCCTTAATGAGGAAATGCTTCAGATGATCTATTTGCTCTTTTTTCCTTCACAGAAATGTCCCCTTAGTCACCATCTCCTCCAGTCCTCCACTTCCCTGCGTCATCAGTAACCAAGGGCCTAATTTTTGCTGGCAGCCGGATCAGATTATGATGTGGAAAAAAAAGCCACAGTGACTTGCCCAGCTAATCAGCAACTTTATACTTCATTCTCAGCGCCTCCCCCGACCCCTCACTCATCACCGAGGACATTCTGAATGAAAGCAACTGAAGAAATGGACACATTTGACTCAGATGTGCTCCTGGGGGTAAATAAACCAGTTTCTGTTTTCACACTCATTGAGGTTTGTCCCTCCCTGTAGAACAGATCAAGTCAATATCCGGTATCTCTGCATAATGCACCATACACTCAGGGTGGGAGCACACCTATGACAGGAAATAAAGATCAAAACACAAAGGTGTTTGTCACGCTTCTTTCAGCATTAACCATGCACATGGTCCCTGCAGGTGAAAAAGATTCGCAAGATATGTGCCTATTGACTGGTTTATAAAGGAAAGCAAATAATTATCAGCTTGCTAGCGCTTCCTCCCAGGATAGACATATGCAGGCGGCATATAATTGAGATGGCAATAACTTCAAAACAATAGTGATTCAAAGTCCCAGTGTGGCTTATCGTTCTTAAATGGCTTTCAGCCAAGCAGTTCCCTGCGTACTCATATCAGAGCGCTGCACAGAACCACCATGCAGTGTTCTCTATACTTGGGAGTTTTCAGGCTTTCATTAGCAGGGAAATCGCAGCTAAATACTAACCTAAGTCCTTGAACGGGCACTCTGGCCTACTCATCACATAGTCCCTAATTTGAGAAGTATAATGCCTTCCATCGAATCAGAGGCCCCTTTCACAAGAAAGGGAAGTGCATACGCCGAGTAAAACAAATTCTGCTATTGCTTTACAGATTAATTTTAACCTCAGAAAAACTGGTATGATGACATCAGCTAACGGCTACAGGGATAAAATAATTGCTAGGTGAAAATAATTATAACTAAAACTACATTAGCCATCTTACTTGGAGATGTTGAAACAGATTGCTAACAATGACAAAAAGGTGGACATGTGGTAAGTAGTGCCTCTGTAGACATTTTCCACAAATACCAGCTACCGCGAGCGAACATCGACCCCCTGCTGAGCACTTGCTCTCTCAAATGCCCAGTTTTTGAGGCAGAAACTGTTGCACTGAAATTGGCTGCAAACAGAACTGACTTTAAAGTTCCTTCAGTGTAACATTAGTCCGAAGCAGTGAACTCCGCATGCACAAACCCCTTTCTTTTGCTCATTGTCAGCTAGGAAGCCAGTGAAACCATGGTTGTATGAGCTTTACGAGTTCTGCTTGGTTATCATGTTATTGTTCTAGCAGAAGCCGTGTAACCCTATGAGTACATCCAGCAGAAAAAAAAACACAGAAATGTGAAAGGGCTTCTTGGGAAACCCTGTTCTGTCAACAAATACTGACTGCAAGCCTAGCCACTGATCTGTAGGCAAATAAACACTACCAAGTTAGCATTAGTGCATTAGCATAATGCTGTTTAAATGCAGGTGGCACCACATGGACACCCTTCAACATTGGGTTGTGATATCAATACTGTTGTCATCCTGGCTGGGAGCAGAGGTGAACAGTGGTACAAAGGAAAGCATTCAGAAACTGTACAGACTTTTATATATATAAGTACATTTTATTTCAGCTTCAAATGAGTTCAAACCACCAGTAAAGTAGGCCAAAACTGATAGACGGCAGCGAGCTAATGAACTGCAGCACTTATTTCACAAATTCAGTGTTCTGTGATTCAGTGATCTCTCACATAAACAACTTGAACATGCATATTAGGTGAACGAGTTCCTCCTCAGAGAAATTTAATGTCCCACTTCCCTTTGAAAACAGTGTTAGTCTTACTTTGGCCAAAGAAAACAGTGATTCTAGTTTGATTCAGCACAAAATGGATGCCAGAGACAATTTGTTTTACAGGGGAAAGACACCAAACTGAAGTGAAGGGTTGAATGTGCCACCTGACAAATCCATTTGCAGTCAGTTACATTTGGTGGTGTGGCCCTGTTCTGGGACCTTCCTGCCCTTCCATGCACATATATGGAACATAAGCCTAAGGCAGGGAGAGCAGCAGAAAGGCCCCCCAAGTGTACAGATCAGAGCAGCCATCAATGACAACAACATGACACTGAGTAAGTCTGACACAGCACAAATGAGGAGTTGGGGTTGAGGTTGCAAAGTGGCTCACAGAGGAAGTGCAAGAATGGGCAGACTAAAGCAGGTCAAAGAAATGCCTTGATGAATTTAGCCAATCGTATGCACAGCGAGTCATCTGCTAATTGAGATCAGTGGATAACAACTGGTGATAGGAGCCTGGGGCCTGAGCTTGACTTCATGGCCTGCTTGAATTAACACTATGCTCAATAAAATCAATTTCAAACAGGCTGCCCTGTAAAAACACACCTCAAAGCACTTGAAGTTTTCAAAATCAAAATGATAGGATATTCCTGGTCTTTAAACTGAAACATCTAGAAGGCAAGAAGGCTTATTTAGAACAGATTTTTCTCTCATTTTGGCCAGAGTGTCTTTAACTAACTGTGTAAATCAACAATATTTCCTAAGATTGTGTGTTTAAAGGAATTATTGACCAAAAATCTTTCAGCTTTGCATCTTCAGCAAAATGTAAGAAGCAAATTGGTCAAGCCAAAGGCATCTTTGGTGATCAACCGTGTTTGGGGTAAGGAGCCATCTGGAAATTTGATTTCTCAGTGAAACATACTTTTAAAAATGGCAGCCAACACTGATAGAAAGAAGTGCTGGAGGAATAATTTCAATAATTTGCTGGAATGTCTACTTGACACATCTACTTACATATTTTATTTACCTGGAGAAAGGTTTTATACTTCAGGGATGAGTTCAGTCAGGTTGCTACAACACACTAAACCCTGTGAGCACTACACTGTGCAGTATTGTTGCATTAAAGGACCCAGCAGAACGATACAAGTAGGTTCCATGTTGTTTCGTGCTGCAGACGTATAGCAAGAGATGTTTAGCACAGAACCAAGCTTGTCATCAAATGATTCATCAAATGACTTTGCTTAAAAAAAAACCCAAAACAAACAAACAGGCTGTCTTCGCAAGGCCTTAGTCTAATTTTGTAATTCTCCACTCAATATTGTGAATCCTTATGTCCAGGTTCAGCTCACTAGTCTTCACTATGCTTCCAGGTTGCATTTCATTATTGTTAACTGGAAAAAGGTAAGAAGATTTGTCTCATTTGTCCTAATCCTTGTGCTTGAAGCCCTTTACTTACACTAAGACAAGGACGCTAAATGAAATGATGAACTGTAATTGATGGCAGTCAGGTCTAAATCATTAGAATGACCTTTACACAAGGGTACACATAAGAAAGAAGACCGGAGGGAAAGAATCCTCAGAAGTTTGTTTAAACGTGTCGCATTGTCTCTGGTGGGCTCTGTCCCTAATTAGCCTCAATGCAATCCTGGTTCCACCCCCTCGTCATCTTCATCACCTGAGTCTAGTCTGAAGTCCAGCTCTCCAATTATAGCCTGCACCTATGTCTTGTTTATCTGTCTGCATAAATGTTCCTTCTTTGGGTCACTTGCTTTATGTAGCATCATTTGTGTATTTGCCTGCTTTTATTGCATCTTCCTTACTCCATTAATATGTGGACACCCCTGTGCTTTCTGTTTCCGGGCGACTTCACCATGGTCTTTGATAAAACTCACTTACACATGCATCTAGTCTCCACAACAGTTTCCTTACAAAAGATAAAGAGGATAGATCTTTTGGGAACTGAATTAAAATTAGGACTAGGGCATAGTAGTGATGAGTTGGACAAGGGAAAACTGTCTAGCTCATTGCTACCATGAAGTCAAGATTTAAGTTATCTGGAAAAGAAATCCTGCTTTGTGAAACTGCCTCCACCCTGGCATGAGATTTATGTTTTAACACTCTGTTGCATGGTGATGCAACATGATGGCAACAGTTACTTTTTCTCAATTTTACTAAAAAGCTGTGATATGAAATCTGTGTTTTCCTATTTAATTGTGGGGAAAGGGTTGTTTACTTTAAAAGGACAAATACTTTATGACATCACATGACTAGGATTTTTTTATAGTGATGTTGTTATTACCATATATTCCAAATACCAATCGAAATTGTATTCATTTCCAGTATTTGTAAATATTAGGTTGTACATTTTAATAAGTGTAAGTTGGATTTGTTTGGTCTTGTTTTCAATAAAAGGATGTTTTTAGAGAAAATTTTGATTTTATGGTGCTGTGCTGCGAGTCCATATTGTTGCCATATGACAAAAATAATCAAATACCCCAATTAAAAAATATATTTTTTTCCCAAGTATTTACGTTATTTAAGCAACTTTAAACAACAATAACACATTAAAACAATATCATGTTTAAGTAATAATTCATGCAATAGAGGGTTAAATTAGTGAGATGTTCATAATAGTCTGTAGGTAATTATCCAGTGATACAGTTATTGTTATGGCTCTGTCCTGCAGCCCACTGCATCTGAAATGGAACTGTCTCTGAGGTAAAAGGGCAGAATGTCAGCGGTAGTTTGAGAGGATCTATGTCTATATTGGGTGAACCATCAACATATTTGTTATATACAATTAATCCAATTTATGTGATGGGACAAAGTTTCTTGTGCATGCATGTTTGTTTCCCATGTACAGAATATTTGGAAATATTGTCACATTCAGTTTTCCTAAAAGTTTGGTATCCAAAGCTTGCTTATTTGGTTTTGTGCTGGTGCTACAAGGCTAAGTCACAGAATTAATTGAGTTAATTAATGACAAAATTTAGGCTGTAAAATGGTTGCTACTACTGTGTCAGTTATGATATAGAAACTTTCTACTCAAGGTTTTGCTGTTTTTGGTCTTTTACACACCAGTCCATAAGATGTGGTCCGAGTTACAGTGTAGTACTATTTGGTTAGTGTAATATACCTTCCTTAAATAGATCTGTGATGCCAGTGGCTTGTACCAGAGAGCAGAAGGCTATCCTGTTCCTTCTGGTGGTTTCCATTCATGGACTAGATGGAAAATGCATACGAAGCTGTTGTGCTCTGCTCTCCCAGATGGCTTTTGGGTTTGTTGTAGGCCTGAACAGAGTACAGGATGCATTTCGGATGGGCAAACTGACCTTGGACGGATATCTAGATGCTGAAGCCCTGATTGATCATCTTTGAAACACCATTAAACACAAGTACCGTTATGTTAATGTTGTTTATTTTGGCACTTCAGCTTTGACTTTGATGGAGACTCTTTGCCTTAAGATTGAGGGATTACATTGCTATTTACTCCACTAGATATAATAATGTGTAACAGGGCATTCTCTATACCAGCCTTTTTGCCCATCTGACCACAATTTCTACTAAACCTGCCCTAAACCTTGAATGTCCTGTGCCTCTTCCATAGTAAGACAAAGATCTAGGCCTCATTTTTATCTATTTTCATTTAGGATGTGAAACTGGCTCTGTCAATATAGCTACATCTCAGCCCACAGATATGGATTAATAACCTTGTTCCTCTCAACGCCATTGATCACGTAGACTTGTTGCTGCTGTTGCATGTCTGACTATCCGCTTTCATTTACAGCTCTATTTCTTGTTGGCGAGGATGTTCAGGCCCTATTTTATGCTGATAAGCCACCTGGTGCCATCTAGACATGCCCATTTGGGCTGTATATATCATGTATGCAAAAGGCTTAGTAACACAATTGCTTCATTGTGTCTTTTTCTGGTAAGTAAGTCTTTCTCCAGTAAAACAGAACTGTGGAAGGCAGAAAAATATGTAGGAAACAAGCCAGTTTGATCAAAAAA
The DNA here is from genome assembly GCF_015220715.1 of Pygocentrus nattereri. Lineage (NCBI taxonomy): Eukaryota > Metazoa > Chordata > Actinopteri > Characiformes > Serrasalmidae > Pygocentrus > Pygocentrus nattereri. The sequence goes on from NC_051221.1 coordinate 12,733,497, forward strand.
TGCAATTTTTGTTGCCATTACAGAGGCTATTGATCAATATTCTGATAATATCAGTATCCCTTTATAGGGTCATCATCCAGCACAGGTTCACAAAGATTGCCTTGGCACAGCCTAGATTGCGGATCAGAGAGTTTTGAGGGAAAACATGAAAAATCCCTTTCATTGTTTACATGGAAAAACAGGAACTGGGCAGTTTTGTACTCACTAATATTTTGTTGCTGTCAAAAAAAAACCTCTACATATTAACGTCACACACACAGGTTATTGACTCGATTATTAGGTCTCATATGTATAATATATGACAACAGTAGACAGTTCACTCATAAGAAACAGCCTCTCAAGTTTCTCTCTGAATACTCTTTGAACGCTTTTGTAAAAGTCGGAGTCATTCACTTGCTGGGATCCAAAGCACAACTCAAATTATAAAATGCTGTTCTGTACATTGCGTGCAATTACATATTTTCACCAGAGAGGGTGAAACCCCCCCAACCCCCCAAAACTTACATGGTGTTGCTTTGATTGTAAGTTATTGTAAAAAGGTGACTTTGGAGCAGCTGTTTAAAAAAAATGTTGAAAAATAAGCAATCAACAAAAATGGAGGTACATTTATTTTTGTTTGGAAACTGATGATTTTTTTAGCAAGACCCTCATCAAGTGCATTTAGGTGCAACAGCAATTTTGTTGGGGTTTTCTGCTCTCTTTAAAAATCAAGGTGCCAAAAAGAGTTCTTTAGAGGGGCACCACTTCTGGTTCCCTGAAAAATCTCACAATGGACGGTTCTTTTAGAGAGCCATTTTTGTAAATGACATCCGAATGTGAACGTTCTTAAAGTTTAAAGAACTTTAACATCCATCCATCTTCTAAGCCGCTTCTCCGTCAGGGTCATGGGGGGATGCTGGAGCCTATCCCAGCAGTCTTCGGGCGGAAGGCAGGATACACCCCGGACAGGTCGCCATTCACACACAGGGGCAATTTAGCATGTCCAATTGGCCTGACTGCATGTCTTTGGACTGTGGGAGGAAACCCACGCAGACACAGGGAGAACATGCAAACTCCACACAGAGAGGACCCCAGTCACCCAGCCGGGGAATCCAACCCAGGCCCTCCTCACTGTGAGGCAACAGCGCTACCCACCACGTCACCGTGCCACCCAACTTTAACATAATGTCAAATTTTTCTAACTATTTTTAGAACCACAGCACCCTCACGGAGATTTTACTGGCTGCTATGGATGCCTCGCCCACCTGAAGCTGGTAGTTGATGATAAGTTATTAGGTCATATGTCCTGGATAGTGGCATGATGCTCACAACTAATGACCAAAAAAGGCTTGCTCCACATACAGCTGGAATAAAAGGCTACACTCACTGTAAGCAGATTAACCTCTGTGATTTAGCATGATTTAGCATAAAATGTCATTTTGATGTTTAACTTTTAATCTTAATAATAATAATACTAATAATAATACTCACACACACACCTTCTAAGCCGCTTCTAACTTCTGGGTCATGGGGGGGGTGCTTGTGGAAGGCAAGAAAACACTGGACAGGTTGCCAGTCCATTGCAGGGCAGACAGACATACACATTCATTCACACACTCACACCTAGGGGCAATTTAGCATGTCCAGTCACTGTGACTGTGGGAGGAAACTGGAGAACCCAGAGGAAACCCATGCAGACACAGGGAGAACATAGAAACTCCACACAGAGAGGACCGTGGCCACCTGGCTGGTGAATCGGACCCAGGCCCTCCTTGCTGTGAGGCGACAGCTAAAAACAAAAATATACATACATTACATAACATACATACATACATACAGGTTGTATGTACATACATGTCAAGTTGTTATATGTTTTGTTGATTTTCTAAGTGAAAATAAGTGAACATATCGGAGTGGTTGGATAGTGTAGTGGTTAACACCTCTGCCTTCTACGCTGTAGACTGGGGTTCAATCCCCACCTGGGTAAACACCCTACACTATACCAATAAGAGTCCTTGGGCAAGACTCCTAACACTGCCTTCGCCTTCCTGTGTAAAAAATTGTAAGTTGCTCTGGATAAGAGCGTCAGCCAAATGTAAAAACATCACCTACAGAGAACACACTTCTGCATATTTTAATGCACTATTACCATTCACAATTTGCTGAATTTTACATGTCGGTAAAAAAAATAAAACATGAATGTGGCCAGCTGCAAAATTATGACACATTTAATATGTAATGTAATGTTTTATTTTTTTCAGTGTGTTAACCTTAGCAAGTGAGAAGAAATTGTAGAAAATGACTATATTTAAGTTTAATTACTGGATGCGTTCACTTATTTTTCAATAAAACATGTGACGAGGTCGTTCAAACCTTTGCATAGGATTGCAGCTACGCAGTAGCATTCTGTGAAGGCTCTTTCAGCCAAGACACTTCAGTGCAGGACTAAAGAAAGTGGAAATATGTTTCTGAAGTCTGGACATGCCACTGTGTAAACAGCAAAGTCTAAGCAAAACTGAATATGCAGGCAAGACGTCGCTTATACCCACCTAGCGATAGAATGTCACAGTGCAGAGATGGATGGAGATCTCCGAGAGCACATTCATCCAGCTTGTGTATTCTGTGGAGGTGCTTCAGGTGGTAGAGTCAGAGTGATAAGGCCCTTTGCCTCTGATTCATTTCTGTCTTGTCATTCTTTGCTGTGTTACACCAGTGACAGGTAATTCTCCTGACTTCATAAGTGACTCATATTCTGCAGGCTTCTGTAGATCTTAAGATGCTGTTACACTGAGAAAATATAGCCAGTAGTAACAGACTGTAGAGGTGTTGAGAGAGAGAGAGAGAGAGAGAGAGAGAGAGAGAGAGAGAGAAAGAAAGAGAGAGATTGCTGTCAGAATTAGATCTTGAAGTTTCAAAATAGTAACTTTACAGGAGAAATAAAAAACATACTTTGCTTTTAATGTAAGTCAATGGAACCAGAATTTTTTCTAAGTAATTCTGAGTTGATTCTGTTTAAAAAAAAAATTAAATTTAAAAAATTTAGATACAGTGTAAAGGACAACAGATATTTTCAAATTATGTCAAAAACTTAATGAAGATGTTCCAATAGCAGTGATATTTTATACGCATATATATATATATATATATATATATATATATATATAATTACTTGTTTTGTTGATTTTCTAAGTGAAAATATCCCCAACATCTCAACTCCCGTGACATTTTATATAGATTTTTTTCCAATATATAAAACTCAGCAAATAAATTGGAATTCTGCACTAAAATATACAGAGAAATGAAATGTTTATGCATGTTCTCTGTAGAGGATGCGATGCGTTAATCAATAAATCAACATGCCATTTTACCAAAGGTGATCAAGAGTGCATAAGACTGTGAAATATAAACACTAGAGATAAAGAACTGGTCAAACCCCTCTTTGCTTGCTAGTGTTGGAGTAATGAGCTATGATGTAATGTGTTACAGTAATGCGATTCCTTTTTCCTGTAACACAGAAGTGTCATGCAGTACAGTATGAACTCCTGTAATCATAATTATGCAGTTGCTATTACTGAAAAGAATGTTACTTGTTTTCACTTTTATGTCTCTAAGAAAACAATATGTAATGTATATATGTAATGAATATATATATACATATATATATATATATATATATATATATATATATATATATATATATATATATATATATTCATTACATATATACATTACATATTGTTTTCTTTCAACTCCCGTGACATTTTATATAGATTTTTTTCCAATATATAAAACTCAGCAAATAAATTGGAATTCTGCACTAAAATATAAAGAGAAATATATATATATATATATTATCTGTGCCGGTCAGGCATAATTACTCAGCTCCCTGAATCTTGTGACTGTGCAACTTCAAATGGAAATGTGAGCGGTGCAGCATGGAGGACAAAATCCTTCCACCACCATGAAGTTGTCAAGTCATCCATCAAAGCATCTAATTACCTTCATATGAAACTGATGTATAAAGATGATCATTCTGAGGAAGAGACAGAGCTCCAGTCTCACATAAACAAACCACACTTCATTCCGCTCTGTAAGCTTTACGGTGTACCCTTAAAGATTTTATTTTCGAGGCAGCTTATTATTCATTTATTATTATTCATGTAGAGAAAACTATTTACTCTGCTGTCATCATTCCTGTTAAGTCACTAAAAGGTGCTGCCAACATGACTGTAAATATCAAACCCATCTCAATAATCCTAACGACATGTGACTTGATGATCAATAACCACATTCTGAGTAATAGTACCCTGTTTCTTCCCAGGATCACTCACGGTTAACCATGTTACATTTTAATTGGATGTTTCGGTTCAGGCCTAATTAAGTCTCCTAATGTGCACATTGGTCAGTTTGAAGTAATATCAAAGGGCTGTGTTAGTATTCATTAGCCCAGCAGTCTCTTGCCCTATGAGACCCCGGCATTAAACGATTGAATCTGTTCCCTGCTCTAACACACCTGACTCAACTCAGCTAATATGCTTCATTAGCCAGAGAAAAGATGATAATTATTAAAAAAATACAAAAATGTGGTGAACCAGGGTCATACAGAGAATAGATATTCAACATTAATTGTTTTAATGAAGACTGCTTATTTATTTATTTAGCCATTTGATTTAATTGTGTTACCAGGTATGTATTTTGTGGAGCTTGGAAAATGAAAACAAAACTGGAAGAAACCTTTTTTTTTACATTTTGAATAATTCCCTAGTTACCTTTTGCAATGTGTAAATATCAGTGGTGGATGATAACGAAGTAGTTTGTTACTGTACTTAAGTATTTTTGTATATCTTTGTGTATCTGAAATTTTTCCAGTTTGGGCGACTTTTTCCTTTCACTCCACTAAATTTCAGAGTCAGATATCTGACTTTTTCCTCCTACATTCTGAGAAATCTGTCGTTCCTTTTGGTTTCTGTGTGTATAAAAACGTAACATGTCAAAACGAAAGAAGCGCAAAGCCAAAGCACCGATCAGGGCCCAGTGGTCACTTTGTTTAGAGCTGGTTTTGACCTGTTGGTCATACCGACCCAGTGCAGCACACGGTTCAGCGTCAGCGCAGCAGCGTAAAGGTTTGGGAGAGTCTGTTCAACATAAATGATGAACTAACCTAACTTTGTGTAAATAGAGCACAATATAGAAATATGTCCACATATGCAGTCGAGACTGACGCGGCTTTTTTCTGAATTTCTACAAACACCATTTCATTTTATAGAAAATTAGTTTGGGCTGGTTTATGTTTATGAACAGAGGCCTACAGATCAACATAGTAAAGGAGCTCATCTGTGATCCTGAGTTTAAAGCCAGTTTTTATTCAACTTAAACTTGGAACTAAGTTGTAAATAAATCTGAAACTGAAACTTTGCTTGTGTGTAAAAAGTGATTTCAGAGCCACTCGGTTCTCCCTGATGGAAACTGTTTACCTTCAGTGTTTTGTGCTTATGATCATTTTAATAGACTTTCACCTGAAAGGAGTTCATGAAGCCAGTCTGGTTAAAAAAATGATAACAGGACATCAGAGCCAGAATTACTCTTTCAGTACTTTTACTTTATACTTAAGTACATTTGAAGGTAAATACTTTAGTACTTTTACTCAAGTGGAGGTCTAAAGGGAGGAACTTCTACTTTTACTGGAGGAATATTTTACCTTGGGTATCTCCACTGTAACTCAGCTACATGATTTGTGTTCTTCACCCACCACTGGTTAAAATTTCACAATGAACAGACCAGCAGCAACGGATGAAAATTACTTTGGAAAAAAACATCTAGATGCATTATTTGTTTTCTGGTACAGGACTAGAATGCAGTGCGTCATTTGCTGAAGGTTTCCCAGTGGCATTGCTGTGTGAATGATGTTCTGCTGAAGGAAAGAGTCTGTAAGTGTGAGCATGACATCATAAATTTAATTCCTGTTCAAGACCATCAGCCCTTTGCTTAAGCTCTGTTACAAAGTCCAGACCTGGTCTGGTGTCCACATAATCGTCTGATCGCAACATGGGACAATCACATTATACCTACATTATCGCAAACCTTCAACCACTGCTTCATTTCTTAAGAGTAGCTAAGCACGCAGGCCTACCAGCGGACGTTCTGCCCTAGTTATGCCTGCCCTTCATCTGAAATGTTCTGAAGTGTGCTTCACTTTAATGGACAGCGCTACCAGAACATCTTAAATTCATAATGAGAGGATATTGTAGACTAACTGGAAGAAAACATGCCCTCTTAAATGCCTCAAAGGGGAGAAAATGGGAAACTTTTAATAACAAAGTTAAAAGGACTGTAGCCTCATGCTGGAGGTCTCCTAGTAGCCACCCTGCTGGTGCATTGCAAATCAACTTTGTGTGTGTGTGTGTCTGTGTGTGTGTATGTGTGTGTTGTTTGTGTGTGTGTAGCTCTTCTCAGATTAACTAGGAAATTGCTGTATGACATGGTATGAATGTGTTGAGCTGCTAGTGAGCAATGTGGAGTGAAAGGGGAGGAGTGAGTACTCCCTGCTGTGGAACCAATTCACACCTCTCCACAAAGACAGCTGTAGCTTTCTTCATATCAAACAGTCATTTAACACTAAAATAGCATTTGAATACAACAACAAAAAAATGTTCTTTAAAACAATTAAAAAGCATTATTGTCATGGCATGGTCAAATTAAACCTTTAATTTAAAAACACAAAGGTGTAAAAAGATGCAAGTCTTTGTCAGGGAGTCAAACCAGAACTCACGGACAACATGATGAATAGTTACACAATAAAACCACTTTTGAACATGTTGACTTACTTGCATACCCCTGTAGATTTCAGGTGCCCTAATCATGATGCTGTTCCAGCGCTGTGCTACTGTGTTAACTTTATTTTTTTATACAGCGCCCCTCTATAATTATTGGCACCCCTCGTTAAGATGTGTTCTTAGGCTTCTAATAATTTTTATTTATTTATATTTTTGATAATGTAATATTCAGTGGGAAAAAAATCCTAAATTAAGAAATAATTCTTTTACATGAAATCATCTGTGCCACAATTATTGGCACCCCTGATGTTAATACTTTGTACAACCCCCTTTTGCCAACAAGACAGCACTTAATCTTCTCCTATAACATTTCACAAGATAGGAGAAAACAGAGAGAGGGATCTTTGACCATTCTTCTTTGCACAGTCTCTCTAAATCGTCCATAGTCCTGGGTCCTCTCCTATGCGCTCTCCTCTTCAGCTCACCCCACAGGTTTTCAGTTGGGTTGAGGTCTGGGGACTGAGATGGCCATGGCAGGAGCATGATTTTGTGTCTGGTGAATCATTTTTGTGTAGATTTGGCCACATGTTTAGGGTCATTATCTTGCTGAAAGACCCATCTTCAGCTTTCAGGCAGAGGCTACCAGATTTTGATTTAAAATATCCTGGTATTTCATGATGCCATGCACCCTAACAAGGTTCCCAGGGCCTTTGGAAAAGAAACAGGCCCACAGCATCACCCATCCTCCCCCATACATCACAGTGGGCATGAGGTGCTTTTCTGCATACTCATCTTTTGTATTACGCCAAACCCACTTAGAGTGTTTGTTGCCAAAAAGCTCTATCTTGGTCTCATCTGACCAAAGCACACGGTCCCAGTTGAAGTCCCAGTACCGCTTACTGAACTCCAGACATTTACATTTATGCTTGTACGTGAGAAAAGGCTTTTTCCGTGCCTCCCAAACAGCTTGTTGGCATGTAGATAGTGCCTGATGGTTGTTATGGAGACTTTGTGACCCCAAGATGGTACTCTTTGATGCAATTCTCTAGCCGTGAGCTTTGGAGAACTTTTTACTTCTCTTACCAGATAAACTTGCGTCCTCATTCAGGCTTGTTTGCCACTTTTCCAGTTGTTTTAAACTTCATGATGATTCCTCTGACTGTAGATATGGGCAGGTGTAAGCAAGTGTATCCAGTGTATCCCCACAATATCCAGAGCCCTAAGCATCGCCAGAAGAATCTCATCCACCCCCAGTGCCTTGCCACTGAAGAGCTTGCCAACTACCTCAGTGACCTCCACCAGGGAAATGGATCTTGACACACCAGAGGCATGTCTGTGAGGGAGGCATGTCTCCCGGATTAAGGAGTTCTTTAAAGTGCTCCTTCCACTAACCAACAATATCCTCACTTGAAGTCAGAGTTTCTCCACCCTTGCCAAAGACAGCTTGGGCGCAGCCACCCCGACCACTCCTAAGTCGCCGGACAGTTGTGCAGAACCACTTTGAAGCCAACCGGAAGTCTTTTTCCATGGCATCACCAAACTCCTCCCACGCCCTTTTGCTTCTGCCACCATTGCGGCTGTCACCTTTTTCGCCTGTAGGTACCTTTCTGCTGAGTCAGGAGTCCTTTGGGCCATCCAGTCCCTAAAGGCCTCTTTCTTTAGCTTGACAGCTTCCCTCACCACTGGTGTCCACCAGAGGGTTCTTGGGTTACCACCCCGACAATCACCCACAAGCTTTTGGCCACAGCTATGCCTGGCAGCTTCCACAATGGAGGTTTTGAACAGGGTCCATTCAGACTCCATGTCCCCTGCCTCCCCCGCAACATGAGAAAAGCTGGAGGTGGGAGTTGAAATCATTCTGAACAGGGGCCTCCGACAGTCGTTCCCAGCACACCCTCACTATTCACTTCGGCCTACTGGGTCTGACCATCAGTTTTCCTTGCCATCTGATCCAACTCACCACCAGATGGTGATCAGTTGACAGCTCAGCACCTCTCTTCACCCTAGTGTCCAGAACATATGGTCCCAAGTCAACAAAACGACAACAAAGTCAATCATTGACCTCTGACCCAAGGAGCACTGGTACTATGTACACTTATGAACATCCTTGTGTTCGAACTTGGTGTTTGTTATGGACAATCCATGCCTGGCACAGAAGGCTAATAACAATTCACCATTCGGGTTTAGATCGGGCAGGCTGTTCTTCCCTATCACACCACGGACTTCAATGCTCATGTTGGCGATGACTGGGAGACCTGGGTTTTTTTTTTAATTCACTCGAGTTAAAGGTTCCATTTTTTCTACAATTATGAGTGTGAGATTATGCTTCTGAAATAAAAATTTTATTTATTTTAAGGCTTTTAACACATCTTAATGAGGGGTGCCAATAATTGAGGGGGGCTCTGTTGTAGCTATTCCCCAGACTTGTGGTGATTTGTTCATCAACTTTAATTGTCTTAATACTGCATTTATCTGAACAGTATTCATCTGTGTATTAATCTGTGTATTTCTTTTATTGTTTGGCATATTTTTAGATATCTTGGGCTATTAGTTTTGACTAGTTGGTCATCTAGGACGGATAAAACTTCATTTCATGCCCTTGTGTGTATGTCTTCCCAAGCCATTGATAAGAATCTTCAATCTGAGATTTGTCAGTGCCCTATAAAGAGATTTGCCAGAGGAGTACAAAGAGGCATGAGATGCTCTGAGCATCGCTTGTTTCCACTAAAATGAGCTGGCCTTTCAAAGTTAACACAGGTTTGACCTGAGCAGCCTGTGGAGTGGGAGCGTTGTCTGTAATGTCAGTAGATTTTGTGTTATTCTTTAGTGGATATTGACTCTTTGCTGAAGGGAAAGGCACTTATCTGAGGTGAAATGAGTCCATCTGCTAAGGCGAAGACAGAACATGCAGGTCACAATAGCATAACCAAGGCAGTGCGGTGGCATTTGATTGTTTTACACGCAGTGGCCACCAAATACAATTAATTTCCATTTGTTTCCAGGGAGCTCACAAGAACACCACTTAGGATTTCACCGCTGTCTTAAATGTAAGTATTCTTCACGTCCAAAATATGTTTAAAAAAAGTGTATGGTTTGTTTTTCACAGAAAGCAAAACTGAACCTGGAGGAATTTGCATAGTGGCACAAAAAATCCATAAATTTGGCCTGTTGTGAATCTTTAGCAGGGAGAGTGTAGGTAGAAATGTCCATTACATTCCATCTTTCACATAATATGGTCACGCTGCTGAACATCCTGAGCAGTCCCTGGGACAGGAAAAAAGTAATCGACTGCAATTAGACTAAAAAAGGCTATATTTGGACAGAATCCCGAGTGAGATACTATGGAACTGAGACAAAAATGAATTTGTTTCCTCAGGCAAAGACTCAGGGCTTAGTTGCTTCAGGAGGCTCTTTAAGAATGGTTTGAATGAATGTGACTTCCAAAGAGATTAACAACATCAGTGATCAATTCTTATTTTTTTATTGCAATACCACAATTTAGACATTAAAGACCACAAAGAAGTCCACAGATCCATCAGCCCACCCATTAGTGTGACAAGCCCTCTCAGATCAATTAACAGTGGAAAGCTTGAAAGATCTGTCACTGTCAACACAGCTCTGTGTGTGTGTGATGGGGGGAGGGAGGGGATTATTGTGTGTATGTGCGTCACTAAGGCAGCGTGCATTTTCCTCTCCCTTGACAAATTAGTGTCTTCACCCCCTCCTTTCTGTCTTCCCCCTGATAGTGGCATAATTAAACGCAGTGGCAACAGCCTGACCAACTTCCTGCCCACCACACCTGTCTGCGCCATGGAAACCACCCATGAAGGAAGCGGCCACATGCAGAGATCAGAGAAGCGTGGTAGGTGAAGGGCTGAACTCCGAGCAGTCCAAGAAACTTCCTCAACAACACAGACTGACAGGTGAACACAGTCTTCCCTGGTAATGCCCACGCAGTCCATTACTACACTTACCGTATGGCCTTCTGTTGTCCACTATTGCTTTTAATAGTCAGAGGAATCATTCAGAATGAAACAGTCCTTACTTTTATGTTTTATGCAAATAAGCAGAAAGCATAATTCAAAACTACGTTAAAGAATACTGATAAAACAGAAACAATGCATTGATAAAAAATTAAGAAAAACCATTAGAACAAAAAAAACATTTCTTAAATTCACACAAAAAATATGAATAGAGCAATAAATGAGCAGCCATAACAGGAAGGCGGTTAGTTGATTAATGAATTAATGAAGTGATAAAAATGTGTACTACCATACATGGTCTGAAGTTGCACTATGTGTGCCCTTACATTGTCCGATGTTACACCGTCTGACGTTACGCTATGTGTGCCCTTACATTGTCCAATGTTACACCGTCTGACGTTACGCTATGTGTGCCCTTACATTGTCCGATGTTACACCGTCTGACGTTACGCTATGTGTGCCCTTACATTGTCCGATGTTACACCGTCTGACGTTACGCTTTGTGTGCCCTTACATTGTCCGATGTTACACCGTCTGACGTTACGCTTTGTGTGCCCTTATATTGTCCGATGTTACACTGTCTGACGTTACGCTATGTGTGCCCTTACACTGTCCAGTATTGCACTGTGTATACTAACACAGTCCATTCTTGCTCTGTCCGATGTTACACTGTCCGATGCTGCACTATGTGTGCCCTTAAAGTGTCCGATGTAACACTGTCCAACATTACGCTATGTGTGCCCTAACACTGTCCGATGTTACATTGTCCGACGTTGCACAGAAAGTTTCAATAATGTCTGGCAAACTGTAGGAGTTTGAGTTTTTGGTTCCTCACAGCAGAGGCTTTGTTCTGGCAACTCTTCCAAACAACTTGTGGTAACGTAGGTGGTGTTTAATTGTAATTTGTAAGAAGTTCTGACCCTGAGACCTAACTATGGTCTCCGATTCCCCAGCTGTGATCCTTAGAGATTCTTTGGTCACCTGAATGTCCCTCCTCATCATGTGTGGGGCCAATATACATTTGTAAAGTTCAACAGATATTTGTCACATATCATTACGATATTCCCTGGTTTTTCACATGAAATGAGTGTTGCAGTTCATTGGCTCATTTGCGTATATCGATTTTGGCCTATAGAGAAAGATCACCATTGGCAGAATATCCCATTTCCAAAAAATGACAATAAAAACAAAATGCAAATCAAAAGTGCAAATCAGTCAAAGTGCAAATCAGTCAAGCCTATTTTTTAACTGAAAATAGTACAAAGACAGCATATCAAATGTTAAAACTGAGAAATGTTATTGTTTTTTGAAAAATAGATGCCCATTTTGAAATTCATGCCAGCAATATGTTTCAGAAAAGTTGGGACAGAGGCAACAAAAGGCTGTAATGCTTCAGCGGTAAAGAGGAGGAGTTCACCACTGTGTGGGATCTTGGGGATTTCATCATCTCTGGTACATTATATCATTAAAAGATTCAGAGAATCCACAGAAATCTCTGTATGTAAGGCACAAGGCCAAAAACAAATATTGGCTGGCTTTGATCTTCAAGCCCTCAGGCAGCACTGCATAAAAACAGAAATGATTCCATAGTGAAAATCACTGCATGGGCTCAAAAACACTTCTGAAGTCGGTGAACACAGTTAATCACTGCATCCACAAATGCAAGTTTAAAACTCTAAAATGCAAAGATGAAACCGTATATAAACAGGATCCAGAAACACCACCACCCAAGCTCATTTAAGATGGACTGAGGCAAAACCAAAAAGTGTCCTGTGGTCTGATGCATCAAAATTTGAAATTCTTTTTAGAAATCATGGATGCTAAAGAGGATTAGGAGGAGAAGGTCCATTCAGCTTGTTATTTGCACACAGTTCAAAAGGCAGCATCCACAATGGTATGGGATACATAGTGTGCATGGCAAGGGTGACTAGCACATTGGTCAAAGTACTATTAATGCTGAATGATATATACAGGTTTTGGAGCAACATATATTGCCAAACACATGACGTCTTTTTCAGGGAAGGTATTGCTTATTGCTGCAACACAATGCCAGACCACATTCTGCACATATTACAACAGATAAACATAGAATTTTCTTAGGTTCAACTAATGATATGTCTTTGTTCTATGTTCAGTTAAATAAAACGTTTAATAACATATTTGTAATCTTGTTAGTTAGCCTGTAACCTGAAACCAGTTAGATAGCAAAATTGTCATCTTTCTGGGTTTTGTTGTAAGCCTTTAGTAGGCCTTGACCTAAGGTAGTTTGTCATTGTCCCTGACTATGAGGATCCACATTAAATGTATTGCTTACCTCTTACCTTATCCTGTGAGGTTGGGAAAAGTGCACTTTGCCACTTATTTTTATTCTGGCACTTTCACACACAGCTGTGGCAAATGGGCCACATGCAGTGTTTCACATCGACAAGACTGAGCTTCTTAGCTGCTGTTCCGTAAAGGGAAAGGGACTGAGCCGCACCATTCAACCTCCACTCGATATAGCAGGTCTCTCTGACCATCGAAAGCCTGTATTTACCCTCAACTTGGCCCACTATTCTTAGGCCTCCCATCAGGGAGTATGTACCAATCACAGTAATGAAAAAAAGAACCCTCTGGACACTGACTGCATGGCATATTAACCTTAATATGTTGAGCCAGCCCTTTGGAGAAGTACACTGAATTTCACACCTAGAGTGTTCACTCCAGCGCACAAAAACAGCTTTCTGAATCTATATATGTGTGCAGCCATGGCTACCGCACTTGCAAGATGCATCCATTTGCAGGGACACCCTGCCATGCATCAAGCCATAAGTTACCCAATGTTAGTTAGCAAGGCCTGTTGTTTTCAGGCAACATTTGTGTTCACTAAACAAAGATAGTGCAGGACCAGTGAGTATCTACCCTTAACCTTGTATTCCTTTACAGATCACTAATTACCAATTAAAACCAGTGGTGGACAGTAACTAAGTAAATGTAATTAGTTACTGTACTTAAGTACTTTTTTTGTGTATCTGTACTGAAGTTTTTCTATTTTTCTACTTTTTACTTTCACTCCACTACATTTCAAAGCTAAATATCTTATTTTTCACTCCACTACATTTTGTGAAATCTGACATTCCTTTTGGTTTCTGTGTGTATAAAAAAGTAACATGTCAAAATGAGAAGTGTGAAGGAAGCCCACCAATCAGGGCACAGCGGTCACTTTGTTTTGAGCTTGTTTTGACCTGTTGGTCAGAAAGACCCAGTGCAGCATATGGTATTTGTTTGTTTTTGCTAGTTTATGTTTATGAACAGAGGCCTACAGATCAACATAGTAAAGGAGCTCATCTGTGATCCAGAGTTTAAAGCCAGTTTTTATTCAACTTAAACTTGGAACTAAGTTGTAAATAAATCTGAAACTGAAACTCTGCTTGTGTGTAAAAGTGATTTCAGAGCCACTCGGTTCTCCCTGATGGAAACTGTTTACCTTCAGTGTTTTGTGCTTGTGATCATTTTAATAGACGTCAGCGTCACTAATTAATGACGTTCTATTAAAAGACTGGTTTACCAAGAGAGACGCTGGAGGATCTTCACCTGAAATGAGTTCATGAAGTGAGTCTTGTTATAAAAATGATAACTCTTTTAGTACTTTTACTTTTGATACTTAAGTACATTTGAAGGCAAATACTTTAGTACTTTTACTCAAGTGGAGGCCTAAAGGGAGGAACTTCTACTTTTACTGGAGTAATATTTTACCTTGGGTGTCTCTGCTTTAACTCGAGTTCATGGTTTGTGTATTTCATCCACCACTGGTTAAAACATGTGATAGTAACCTGATCTAAAGTAATGTTGTCTGATGACTTCTCTTGCTTTGTATTACATGTCATTAATGAAAGATTTTTAATTAAATAAAGAAAAGAGAAAAATAATTTCTCACTTTTTAAAAAAGAAGTTAACTTCCCACACATCAAAACTGAGCTCTTTTATGGAACAGAGTGACAGATTACAGGAGACTTCAATATTTTGCCAGAAAGTCATTGATCTCACTTTTAGCAAAACGATCAAATCTAACATATGAAAAAAAACTAAAATGATATTTCAGATTTGTCTATCAGTATAGTTTGTTTGTGTTTAGCCTGCATACCTCAAACCTTGACGTTCAGAATTCAAGCTTGATAAAAAAAGGAAAGAATTGATTGATTTTAAGAGGAAAAATCAATACACTGAGACCAAATGCGCTGAGACTAAAACACAGGGGAACAAGTGATCAGTGTAGAATGATACAGTACATTGGATCAAGTGCAGATGTTTCCTGATTTTACTTATTATTCATACAAAAGTCAAAAAAACAAACTGGTAGAAATCTTCTTTTGAAACCCCTCATCAAAAATAATTATAAATAGAAGCCATCATGTGTTCTATCAGCTAAAAGGCTGTACTGGCTCATAAGGTTTCGTGTCTGTGCGTGTCACGCATTCAGCGGTAGCTGACATGGAAACGGACTCCATCTCCCAGAATGCTCGGGGAGATCACGTGACTGATCAGGCACACACGAACCTATCAGCGATCACAATCGCCTGATAATTGACAATATTCACCTGTGCACCTCCAGTCATATGATGCTATGTAGAGTACTTAAGCCCGGGCTTTTGTTTCAGTCTTTGTGAGGTGTTGTGTTCATGCGATTGCTGTCCTGGTTTCCTGTGTTCTGAACATTGGCTGCATTTCTACTGTTTACGATTCCTGTCTTTCCCTGTGTGCTTCTGCATTTTTGGATTAACCTGTGTTTTGGCTTTTTGGCCTGGACTCTGACTTCGACCTACATTTTGCCCCTTTTTGGATTCTGCTACCTACTGCTTATTAAACCCTTTGATCCTCACATCCACAGGCGTCTGGAACTCTATTCTGTTCATTACAGTGCGTCATGCTCGGACATTGATAGTGGTCATTTTTAGACGCTCTCTAATCCCCTCCTGCTAGCATTAGTACAGAGAAATCCACAGAATTTAAAAAGGCATTAAAATAGGCACAAAGTGGGAGCTGATCGTATTAGTTACATATCGCTGCTGTCAGAACAAAACTTTGTATCTCCTTTTTTGTTATTTTCAGGTTTTTTTTACATTATCTGTCAATTTCATGGTGAAAGGACCAAAAGAAATGGCCCAAAGTTTTAGGGAAAATGTCTGCTTACATTGCCTTGTATTAAAAGTAAGGTATATTTTTCTTTCTCCCGTAAAGTTACTATTTTGTACATACAAAGTTTTGTTCTAACAGCAGACATATGATGTTTATGCTTGTTAACATTTTGCACACATCATTCAAACCACTAAAGATTAGAATCATACAAGTGAAAATAAAACTAACTTTGCCTCTTACAAGACTTAATTCACTCTCTTTTCAGACTGTCAGTAAAAACTAGTCAGGTTAAGGCTTTCAAAAGTTTGATTTATGTCCAGTGAACCTGGAGAGCAACAACGGAGAATAAAGAGGTTAGTGGGAGATCAGATCAGTCTGCTGCTGTACAATCCGGCCGTATGGAAATCTATGTTAAATGCCTGATTTAAATATCTCCAGGAAAACACTGCAGAACTCAGCTGTGACAATAAAAAAATTATTAAAATTTATATAGATTGGCTGGCAAATGTCTCATGGCAGCAGGACCCCCATCCCCCTTCCCCCAGATTAAAATCTCCTTAAATCTAAACTCATGTGACATACATGTATCTATCATCATTTCAGTTAAAGAAAACAGGTTTGCATTAATCACTCTATTTTTGTAAGGTAATTACAAAATAATTACAAAAAGGTAATACTCTGTAATTACTGGTAATTACTGTATTTTGTCTTGGTGCCATCAGCCTCTTCTGAACAAAATTTGTCTCCTTCATGTCTTGGCAATTTCATTTGGCATCGCAACCAAAAGCTGAGTTTAGTCAAGCTGAGTCAAGTTAAGCCGTACTGTGCAGTAGAAAAGTGCCTGGATACCTGTTTATGAAATGCTGTTATATGTATTCAGGTACTACCCTATCCTGAATGTAATGTAAGAAGAATAATAATAATAAGAAGAAGAAATAGAAGAAACTTAGGGCACTTTTCCACTGCGTGGTACTGATTCGACTTCACTCTCCTTGCCTTTTTAAATTTTCCATTCGGCATAACCTGGTACCTGGTACAAGGTCCTTTTTCGTCGAGGTTCCAAGCTAGCTGAGTCAATACCAAAAGGCGATGATGTTTGGTACAGATTATTGGGCAGTCTCAGCAAATCTCTACACATACGCTAACATTGGCTATCCGGTTAGCGTAGCCTCTTGTGTCACCTTTTTTGAGCAACCAGAATCGGCTTGTTGTCTGAACTCTGATGTAGTGCTTCCCAATCTCTCCTCTTTTTGTCAGCAGTTTTTAGTCTTGCTGCCATCAGACTCTTCTGAACAAAATTTGTCTCATTCAAATCTTGACAGTTTCAGTTGCCATTGCTATGATGACCCGCTACATTGAGAGAGTACTATATCTGCAGTGGAAAATGAAGTATAGGATAACCAATGAACAATACAGTTACACCCAAGATTTGAGTGTTTTCTCTGCTTTAACACACTGTGTTAATTACCAGCTCATTAACAAGCCTGTTCTGAGTTCTTGGGACTTGCAGACACTCAGGCTTTGAGTTGCGCAAAATTCATGAAGTGAAACATAACAGGAGCCATAAATTCCATAAATGTAAATGTAACAGGAGGATTTTCATAAAACAAATTATATTAAACACAAACAAATGAAAAATTGTCTTCAAAAGTGAGCAATACACAATTCCTAGGCAAATGTGCAGGTTTTAATGTCAATATCAATCACTGAAGTAGCATGAGCTGAAGTGACTTCTCGTTAACGCTGTTATAATCTTGCAGGTGCCCTCGCAAATCTGCTGTGGGGACATTTCAGCGAACATTACAGAATGTAGGCCCAAAGTCTGTGCGATGAGAAAACTAGGGATGAATGATTTTCCTTAGCATTTTCATAAATGTGATTATCATGGTGAACATAGTATGCCAGACTGCCGAGTTAGTTGTGCTGGTCTTGTCATGTACAAAGCTTTGCTTCTGTTGGTTTACAAGCTCTGTGTGATGAGGTTAAATTTCTCCACTAAAAACTTAAAGAGAACATACCCTACATTTTTCTTGTATTTAATTTTTGTTCCTTAATGTCTTATAAGAGTTGTGTGGTTTTATGTATCAAAAATGATCACAATTCATCATCATTTCCCCCCTCTTTATCCCTCAGACTTAATCAGGCTGTTTTTGTTACTGTGCGTATGAGACTGCTATAAGATACATCAGCTCTGATTGGCCTCATTCAAAAAGCACCCAGAGTTAAAACACTTTATAACTTCATATCAAATTTATTTGTAGCGCTTTTTACAACTGATATTGTCACAAACCAGCTTCACAGAATTCTAGTAAAGATAAAGTATAACAAGAATGTAAAAAAATTACACGTCATTGTGAGTGGACAACAGGGCAAACCTCTGTAGGTTGTTTTTTGTCACATTAAAGAAACAATGAATTCAAGCTGTTTTTTGCAAATTATCTTCCATATACAAACTGTATGGACTGAGTAGCAAGTGGTATGTTTTGAAACTTTAATAAGATTTACATATTACTTCAAACTCCATTTATAAAAATGGTTTTGCACAATATGGACCATCTAAGACTAATACAGTGCATCCGGAAAGTATTCACAGCGCTTCACTTTTTCCACATTTTGTTTTGTTACAGCCTTATTCCAAATTGAATTAAATTAATCTTTTTCCTCTAAATTCTACACAAAATACCCCATTGTGACCATGTGAAAAACGTTTTCTCGAGAGTTTTGAAAATTTATTAAAATTAAAAAACAAAGAAATCATATTTACATAAGTATTCACAGCCTTTGCTTAATACTTTGTAGAACCACCTTTGGCAGCAACTACAGCCTCAAGTCTTTTTGAATATGATGCCACAAGCTTGGCACACCTATCTTTAGGCAGTTTTGCCCATTCTTCTTTGCAGTACCTCTGAAGCTCCATCAGGTTGGATGGGAGACGTCTGTGCACAGCCATTTTCAGATCTCTCCAGAGATGTTCAATCGGATTCAAGTCTGGGCTCTGGCTGGGCCACTCCAGGACATTCACAGAGTGGTCCTGAAGCCACTGCTTTGAGATCTTGGCTGTGTGCTTCGGATCGTTGTCCTGCTGAAAAATGAACCGTCGCCCCAGTCTGAGGTCAAGAGCGCTCTGGAGCAGGTTTTTATCCAGGATGTCTCTGTACATTGCGGCATTCATCTTTCCCTCTATCCTGACTAGTCTGCCAGTTCCTGCTGCTGAGAAACATCCCCATAGCATGATGCTGCCACCACCATGCTTGACTGTAGGGATGGTATTGGCCTCGTGATGAGCAGTGCCTGGTTTCCTCCAAACATGACGCCTGGCATTCACACCAAAGAGTTCAATCTTTGTCTCATCAGACCAGAGAATTTTGTTTCTCATGGTCTGAGAGTCCTTCAGGTGCCTTTTTGCAAATTCCAGACGGGCTGCCTTGTGCCTTTTACTAAGGAGTGGCTTTCGCCTGGCCACTCTGCCATACAGGCCTGATTGGTGGATTGCTGCAGAGATGGTTGTCCTTCTGCAAGGTTCTCCTCTCTCCACGGAGGAACGCTGGAGCTCTGACAGAGTGATCATTGGGTTCTTGGTCACCTCCCTGACCAAGGCCCTTCTCCCCCGATCGCTCAATTTAGACGGCCGGCCAGCTCTAGGAAGAGTCCTGGTGGTTCCGAACTTCTTCCATTTACGAATGATGGAGGCCACTGTGCTCATTGGGACCTTCAACGCAGCAGTAATTTTTCTGTATCCTTCCCCAGATTTGTGCCTCGAGACAATTTTGTCTCGGAGGTCTACAGACAATTCCTTTGACTTCATGCTTGGTGTTTGCGCTCTGACATGCAGTCAACTGTGGGACCTTATATAGACAGGTGTGTGCCTTTCCAAATCATGTCCAATCAACCACAGGTGGACTCCATTTAAGCTGTAGAAACATCTCAAGGATGATCAGTGGAAACAGGATGCACCTGAGCTCAATTTTGAGCTTCATGGCAAAGGCTGTGAATACTTATGTAAATATGATTTCTTTGTTTTTTAATTTTAATACATTTTCAAAACTCTCGAGAAAACTTTTTTCACATGGTCACAATGGGGTATTTTGTGTAGAATTTTGAGGAAAAAGATTAATATAATTAAATTTGGAATAAGGCTGTAACAAAACAAAATGTGGAAAAAGTGAAGCGCTGTGAATACTTTCCGGATGCACTGTATAATGCAGGCTAAAATAAAAATTGCAGTTCTTACAGTTTGAAAATTGCACTCTTTCAAATTCAGATTTTGATATAAAAATGATGAATCCGGCCCAGGATTGGGTATTTCCTCTGATGTTACACACTATAAAAGTTTCAGTCTTGTCAAATACAAAATACCAACACCCCCCTCTCTTGCACACTCATGCTGGGTTCCAGATGATTCTTCTGAGAAGCCCGAGGGAGAGCTTATTCCAGTGAGACAAAGTGACTCTGAAAAGGGCACAACGAAGCCAGGTCTGTCTCGCAAAGGATATCTGTAGACCTCAAGGATGACCAACACAAACTGTGCAGCAGCAGATGAGCTATCGTCTCTGACTTTACATCTACAAGGTGGACTGACAAGGTAGGAGTTTCTAATAGCGTGGACAGTTAGTGGACACAGTGTTTAAAACTCCAGCAGCACTGCTGTGTCTGATCCACTCATACCAGCACAACACACACTAACACACCACCACCACATCAATGTTACTGCAGTGCTGAGAATGATCCACCATCCAAATAGTACCTGCTTTGTGGGGGTCCATGGGGGTCCTGATCACTGAAGAACAGGGGGCTAACAAAGTATCAGAGAAACAGATGGACTACAGTCTGTAACTGTAGAACTACAAAGTGCAGCTATAGAGTAAGTGGACCTGATAAAATGGTCAATGAGTGTAGAAACAAGGAAGTGGTCATAATGTTGTGCCTGATCGGTGTATATGTATATACATAAACTATATTTCGAAAAGTATTCACTCACCCATCCAAATCATTGAACTCAGGTGTTTCAATCACTTCCCTGGCCACAAGTGTAAAACCAAGCCCCTACGCCTGCAGATTGCTTCACAGACATTAGTGAAAGAATGGGTCGCTCTCAGGAGCTCAGTGAATTTCAGCGTGTTACCGTGATCGGACGCCACCTGTGCAAAAACTCCAGTCATGAAATTTCCTCACGACTAAGTATTCCACAGTCAACTGTCAGTGGGATTATAACAAAGTGGAAGTGATTGGGAACGAAAGCAACTCAGCCAGGAAGTGGTCGGCCACGTAAAATGACAACAGATGCTGAGGCTCATAGTGTGCAGAGGTCACCACCTTTCTGCAGAGTCAATCGCTACAGACCTCCAAACTTCATGTGGCCTTCAGATTAGCTTAAGAACAGCATAGAGAGCTTCATGGAATGGGTTTCCATGGCCGAGCAGCTGCATTCAAGTCTTATGTCACCAAGCGCAATGTAGAGCATCGAATGCAGTGGTGTGAAGCACCGCCACTGGACTCTAGAGCAGTGGAGACGTGTTCTCTGGAGTGACCAATCACGATTCTTCGTCTGGCAATCTGATGGACAAGTCTGGGTTTGGTGGTTGCCAGGAGAACAGTACTTGTCTGACTGCATTGTGCCAAGTGTAAAGTTTGGTGGAAGGGGGATTATGGTGTGGGGTTGTTTTTCACGAGTTGGGCTTGACCCCTTAGTTCCAGTGAAAGGAACTCTTAAAGCTTCAGCACCAAGAGATTTTGGACAATTTCATGGTCCCAACTTTGTGGGAACAGTTTGGGGACGGCCCCTTTCTGTTCCACCATGACACACCAGTGCACAAAGCAAGGTCCATAAAGGCATGGATGAGCCAGTTTGGTGTGGAAGAACGTGACTGGCCTGCACAGAGTCCTAACCTCAACCTGATAGAACACCTTTGGCATGAATTAGAGTGGAGACTGTGAGCCAGACCCAACATCAATGTCTGACCTCACAAATGCGCTTCTGGAAGAACGGTCAAAAATTCCCATAAACACACTCTTAAACCTTGTGGAAAGCCTTCCCAGAAGAGTTGGCGCTGTTATAGTTGCAAAGGGTGGGCCGACATCATATTAAACCCTATGGATTAAGAATGGGATCTCACTCAAGTTCTTATACATGTGAAGGCAGACGAGTGAATACTTCTGGCAATATAGTGTATATATGCTCACTGAATTTAATTGTGGTACTGTAATAGTTGTTGTAATTCATTGTTGCAACAGTGCATTGCAGTGAAGGGAAATCTTAATGCTTCAGCAGAACAAGACATTTTGGACAATTGTATGGGTCAAACTTTTTAGGAAAGAACCTTTTATGTTCCAGCATGACTGAGCCCCAGTGCACAAAGCAAAGTCCATAAAGGCCTGACTGGGTGAGTTTAGTGTGAACAAACCTGACTGGCCCACACAAATCCCCCATCTAACACCTTTGGGGTGAAATACAACTTAGATTGTGAGCCAGGCCCATCAGTGTCTGACCTAACAAATGCCCTTCTGAATGAATAGACAAAACCATCCACAAGCACACTTCAAAAATCTGAAGAGTGGAAGGTGTTACAGCTGCAATCGCTATGGATTTAGAATGGTATGTCATATAAGCTCTTGTAGGTGTAATGTTTAGGTGTCCCAACATTTTTGTACACACACACACACACACACACACACACACACACACACATATATATATATATATATATATATATATATATACATATATATGTGTGTATATATATATATATATATATATATATATATATACGTAAACCCCTCAGAGGGCCATCAGTTATATCAGCATGAATGATTAGCTTCATAATTATAAACTGTTGTGACTCATTTCCTTCTTGAATTTGCTCCAATCAGCATAATTAAATAAAGTTTATGGTACTTTTTAAATACAAAGAGGCCACTGTCATTTTGAAGCCTGAGCCTGTTTAATCTGAATTCATTTTTCTAAGTAACTTCATGTGTTGTTTGTTACATTATTATGCGTCCTGTAAAGAAGAGCTTAGTCAGCAGCCTCTAAGGCGTATAGAAGCAAAGAACAAAAGCTTCTTTTGTATTATCTCAAGTAAGGCACTGTCCACAATGCCTTGTTTTTAATTTTCCCATCACTCCAGGCCATAATTCATTGATTTTTCTTCCCCTCTGCCTCATCTTTAATTGCTATGTCATCTGTCCATGTGATTTGCTGAGTCAACAAAGGGACTCGTCAATAACCAATCCAGCATGCATGTAGAGTCATTGTGCCTCCTGTGACCTTTCTGGGCTGTTTTGCAATAGTGCTGGATTTCCAACACTTATATGAATACTAATACTGGATTAATAGCACAAGGATATGTGGCTGATGATAAATAGAAAACACTGCTTTTGGTTGTTGAAAGCGGAAAGGTCTGTCTTTAGTTACAAGGTGAAGGTGAGTCTAGGTAGAAGATGAGTTGTTCTAAGGTCTCACTGAGATGATTTGGCTGACCGCAGCTGCTAAATTCAGGTGATCAGTGATTTTTTATTGTCATACCATTATTTAGACAATAATTAAGCGCACCAGATTTGTCAGCTCACTCATTAGTGTTTAGTGAGCTCTCTCCAATCAATTAACAGTAGAGCTTGAAAGATCTGTCACTGTCAACACACAAGGTCTACCTGTGTGTGTCTGCATAGAACATTCTATGAAATTCATTAAAAATGTGTTCCTACTGTAAAAATATCATTATTATAACATTAAAACACACTATTAAAACATTATTAAAATGGATATTTACACAGATTATGTTATGATCTATTTAAATTCAATGCATTAATTGACAGTAAAAAGCTAAATATACACATATATTTACTAAATATACATCATCATTTATAGGGCACTTTCTATTGGGAGAGGGCTGTCACAAACTCTGACCCCCACATTTCAACTTGTGAAAATAATAATTAATAATATTTACTTACTGTTTCCTGTGTTTTGAATGAAGTTGAAGATTTAATCCTGGGTCTAATTTCCAAATACAAAAAAAAAAAATGCTGTCCCACGTTTTCATGTCACTACTGAAACACAGAGTTTTAGTCTGTGGGTGGAGCCTTATTTTAGCCACGCCTTTGTATTTCAGAGCAGGACATGAGACTGCATCCCTGTCCCTCATGGCCACATGGTGAGGAGTTACTTATTTTCTGTAATGAATGTTCTCAATTCAGTAAACAAAGGTGTGTTTGCTAGTCATGTACTGGCTAGGTCTGCTTAAAGTGACCTAAAATTGTCACCAATTAAACAGTCACTACCAAAACTTGCTAAAGTTTCAGCAGCATTATGATGTTTTGGTAGTGACAAAGTGGGATGTTCAATCATGTATGTTAATCAAGTAATCATGATGCAGGTGTAGGGCCACAGATTTTAGTCTAAAATCCAAGTCAGTCAAAAGTCTGAAGTGTGTTTTCAGCTCTGACTTTGAACCAATTCAGTAGAATCATCTATCCATGTGTTCATTGATAGATAATTCCAAATGTCTGTTTTCAGAGAGTTCCTGTTTTTGTGGGGTATTTCCTTGTCTTTCTGTATGAGTACATGTAAATGTTAATGCGCTCCACCTAACCCAACTTTGATCTTAACCTCAGCAACTAAAAGATCAGCGCTGGATCTTTTACTTTCTCAAATAAAGCTTGCAGTTGGTAATATTCCTACATATACACAGATGGCTGAAAATGGAAGGAAAAGCCTGAATAAACTTGTGCAGATGCTTCCAGACGGGTTTCCTGATGCAGTTATCCAGTTAACATCATAGCATGGTCTGTGCCATACGTAAAAATGCCCAGGTGGCCTTGATTTTGGATGAAGATGCAAAAGGAAAATATCTAAGGGATTTTGTAAGAGGGTTCATCATTGGGACATTGACAGCAAGACAGCTTAACTAGCTCATGTTTCAATATTAACAGTGACTAAAATGACATCTGCATTTAGATCTATAGGACAGACACTAGTAAACAGATTTGGAAACTGAGCTTGAAAGAGATACAAGAACAGTCCGTCTCCACCTACACAGAGAAGGAGATTATAGTAGAACTGCAGTGCATAAACTTCTCATTACAAAGATAAATGCGTATTTGGGAGCTCAGTGGTGTAAAAATGTTAGACACTGGTCTACAGAGATGTAGAGCACAGTGATATTACCAGATAGGCAATCCTTCACTATATTCTCCACAAATGAGCGTATGTGTCACACACCAAGAGGAAAGGTCTGAATGCTTGACTCCTACAGTGAGTGGTGGATCTGTTATTCTCTGGGGAGCATTTTCAGGCCCACAAGAAGAAGATTTAGTACCAATCAATACAAGGTTATCCTGACTGATCACCTTTCTCCTGTGATGAAACACTTCTATCCTCATGAGGTTCATTACCTTGGATGACACCGGCTCCATTCATAGGGAGCAAAGGATCCCTGGATGGTGTGATGAGTATGAAAATTATGTAAGTCATTTTCCACAGCCTTCGCAGTCACCAGATTATAACCCAGGTGAACATTTGTAGGACTGGCGTTATATTATAGATATTTCTGGACTGACGTGTCCACCACTATCATCAAAACACCAACTGAGGTAAGGGGAATGGTGTTTGGTCCATCCAGTACAGTTTCAGAGACCTATGTCAAGGTGCACTGAAGTTGTTCGGATGGGCTGGTGCCTCCACTGAGGCACTTGCTTGGTTTTGTGTAGTTTTTCTTGTGGAGAGCAGCCATGTTTTTACATCATCGTGGGGACAAGTAGCCCCCTTAAAGAGATAAAAACACACACAAAATGTACCTGTGCCTTAGTAACTGGCAGAGGTTTGAAATTCTTCCTCAGGTGTGAGTTTTCTCAGAACCTCTATACAGGTATGCTGCAGATAACACAACATGCAAATGATGCAAACCACACGACTTTTAGCCTCTTTAGCTGGGTGGTTAAGCCTTGGCCTTAGCCTTAGCTCCAACCCTTCCTAGAGAGCTACCTTCCTGCAGAGCTTAACATGCTGCCCTCCCCTTAACACTAATACATCTGATCCAGCCAGTCCAGAACTGCTGAAGAAGTGAGTCAGCTGGAGCAGGTGTAGTGGTTTGTAGCTGGATCTGGACCAGTCTCCACTGCTCTAGAGTCCAGTGGTGGAGCTTCACACCACTGTATTCGATGATTTGCATTGTGCTTGATGATGTAAGGCTTGGATGCAGCTGCTCGGCCATGAAAACCCATTCCATGAAGCTCTCTACGCTGTTCTTGAGCTGATCTGAAGGCCACATGAAGTTTGGAGGTCTGTAGTGATTGACTCTGCAGAAAGTTGGTGACCTCTGCGCACTATTACCCTCAGCATCCGCTGACCCCGCTCTGTCATTTTACGTGGCCGACCACTTCGTGGCTGAGTTGCTGTCGTTTCCAATCGCTTCCACTTTGTTATAATCCCACTGACAGTTGACTGTGGAATATTTAGTAGCGAGGAAATTTCACAACTGGCGTCTGATCACGTTACCATGCTGGAATTCACTGAGCTCCTGAGAGCGACCCATTCTTTCACTAATGTCTGTAGAAGCAGTCTGCAGGCCTAGGGGCTGTGTGTGTGTGTGAGACATAGTAATACACATATATAAATAATATAGATTCATATGTAGACTGTCTGTGTCTGTCTGTCTGCCCAGCGATGGACTGGCGACCTGTCCAGGGTGTATCCTGCCTTCCGCCCGAAGACTGCTGGGATAGGCTCCAGCACCCCCCGCAACCCTGACGGAGAAGCGGCTTAGAAAATGGATGGATGGATGGATGGATGGATGGATGGATGGATTCATATGTATCCTATGTGTATTACATTGCGTTTAATATTGACACGGGCACCAACAGTCACTGTACATCCTGAACCTACAAAATACTCTGTTCTGTTCCCACAAACTGCCTCACACTAGTGTCGATGAAGATCATTGTGAAAGTGGCGACGATGGTAATGAAGGTGAGGAAGGTTATATTGCTGACTAACGAAACCCTGAGGACCAGACCAACACCCCCCACCCCCAACCCCACCCACCCTGCCGTGCGCGCTCACATCGTGGACCTGCGGGGCGCGCGCACACACCCGCTGAAGCGGCGGAGAGCGAGCGTCAGCAGCAGCCGCGTGCATGTCCGCGAGAAGCCGGGCGGCCAGGTTCCAGAGAGGGGGGTCAGCGTCCGAGGGCGAAGATGAGCAGCGCTGGAAAGAGGAGAACGGCGGTGTGGATGCACATTACATGAAGAGCGGGAAACCCGAGCGAGACGCGGCGCGAGGCTACCGGTACAACATGTGAGTAAACGGACTGAGCGCCGCGGAACTTCCTGAAAGCGGCGGTAAACACAGCACGAGCAGCGCTTCTGCTCGACGGGCGCCGAGGCGCTGCTTAACGCGCGCTCCTTAACGCGCGCTCGGGAGTTTCAGCGAAAACAGCCAACTACTCTGACTTTTAAAGACTCCGGTCAGCCTCTGAATCTCGCCGGGTCACTCTGGAGATGACCGCACGCTGTTCGTGCTGTTGCGTGAATAGGAGCAGTGTTATGATCTGTGTTAGAGAAGCGGTCGTTAAAGTAGCTACAGGACGTCTTGGCCGATTTTTTTTTTTTAAATAAGGCAACCGAAGCCCAGCCCTGGCGGGGAATGACCTTACAGCGCCATCCAGTGGACACTTACATCTGAATGGCACTTCTGAAGTCAGTTAAACGCTTCAGACGTTGAGGGGCTGTGAAATGAAGGCAGTGGGCTTCTGCTGGTGGTGGTGGTGGTGGTGGTGGTGGTGATGATGCTGATGGTGCTGATGCTGATGCTGATGGTGCTGATGGTGGTGATGGTGGTGGTGATGCTGATGATGCTGTTGCTGATGCTGATGGTGCTGATGGTAGTGGTGGTGATGCTGATGATGCTGATGCTGATGGTGCTGATGGTGCTGGTGATTTGTGCTGAAGAGGTGCTTTGGCTGGAGTGAATGAATGAGCCAGAATATAGGAAACAGAGGGGACGTTGATAAATAGGGATGTGCTGATATGGGAATTGTTTAATAATAATAATAATAATAATAATGTCATATTTTTCAGCTGTATATCAAACATTGCCAATATGTAAACATTGATAAAATGTAGAAACCGGGTCTAATCCTACCGGGATTAGCATTACGGAGCAGTGTAGCCTTCTGTGGGGTTAGAGATGTACAGAGCCCTGCTGGTGACATCCAGTATAAATAAAAATAGGCCAGTTTAGGCCAGACGTTTAGGTGATGATGGACTGATAAAATATCTGTATTTTATCCATTTTACTGCGTTTATATTGAGCCCTGCTGATGACATCGTATAAAAAAAATAAAAACAGTGCGTGGCTGCATTATAGTAAGGCATGGGAATGGGATCCTAATGTGTGGCTACATCTTAGTAAGGCATGGGAACAAGAAAATTAAGTCATGGCTACGACTTAGTAAGGAGTGGGAATGAGATCATGCCTTACTTGGACGTGGTCAAGGCTTAGCTATCTCATTCCCACACCGTACTATATTGTAGCCACGCATTATTTCGTGTTATTTTGTCACCAGCAGGGCTCAGTATAAACGCAGTAAAATGAATAAAATGCAGATATTTTATCAGTCTGTTTTCACCTAAACGTCCTGCTCCTCCAGCGTACGATATATCGTCACTGTTCGAAGAAAAACCGGTATCTAGTAATAAAATTAGAAACTTTACAGGAGAGGGCAAAAACATTCTTTACTTTCAATGTAAGGTAATGGAAAGATATTTTATTCTAAGTCATTTTGGAGCGTTTATATTGGTCCAATCATCATGAAATTTTCACACAATGTAAAGGACATCTGCTATGCTCAAATGGTGCAGAAAAGTAAAAATCGCAAAAAAAAATGGAGATGCATGTTTTTCATCAGAGAGCGACGATCTTCATCTTCACAAATTAGTTTGTGATACTGGCCAAATCTAAACATCCGCATTTAAAAAGTAAAGGTACAAACACTTTCAAGGAGTCAGATGAGGAGCAACAGCGAATAATTCTGCAAGGTTTGTTACATGGTGGCGTCTGCGCCACAAATCAGTACAGCTAATTTGTTTAATCATCTAATACTCAATCTGTTTGTTTTTTCAAGCTCAGTAAATGCATCATGATTCCAAAAGTCAATGAGTAATCATGTTAAATAATCGTGATCTCAGTATTGACCAAAATAATCACAATTATGAGTTTTGCTGTAATTGAGCAGCTCTATTCTGCATAGAATAGCTCATCAGAAGGAAAACCTACCCATGACCTCATCACATGAGTCAATGTCTTAAGTATGGAAAACAATATCTAGATAAACCGGAGGTGCTTTCGCAACAAGTACCGTGAACTGATGGTGTAAACCTGTAACGCTCGCCAAAAGGAGTTTAGAGGAAAAGGATCAGCATTTGATGAAAAGAACACCTTGCCAACTGTTAAGCATTGGGGTGGATCTGTTATGCTTTGGTTGTGTGGAAGCTAGTGGCAGAAGAAATATTAGACGGGTAGATGGAAGAACGGATTCCACTGATATCAGCAAGTTCTGGAAGCAAATGTGACTCAGTAAGTCGAGAGGATGAAGCTGAAAGAGGCTGGCTTCTACAACACAGTGATCCAAACCATACCTCAAGAAATGCAGCTGAAGCTTTTGCAATGTCCGTCATAGGTTCTTGACATTACTGACAATCTGTGGGTAGATCTTAAACATGCAGAGTCAGGTGATGGGGGGGGGGTCTGGTTCCATTGATTTACATTAAAAGTAAAGTATGTTTTTCCTCCTCCTGTAAAGTTCCCATTTTGGAGATACGAGGTTTTGTTCCGACAGCAGTGATTTGCAGCTATGATATCTGCCAAAGGGGTGTTACTAAGTACTGACTTAGTAGGGCGTCCAAACTTTTTCACATGCTGCCATTACTGTTGTATTTCTTCTATATATATATATTTTTTTTTTTTTCATTTTTAAAGTAATTAAACAAAATAACCGTGCATCAACTTTTTATTTTTGCTGCAGAGGTCCTATTTACTTCTTTTCACTTCAAAAGTCAAGCCAACATACTTTGTCCAGGGGTGTCCAGTCTTTAGGTTGGAGTCATAATAACCTTCACAACACATTTACATCTGCAGGCATTAGCTGATGAGAAGCAAAGCTAAAACAAGCCTGACCGAACAGCCACTTTAGCTTTGAGTCTGCATTTGATGAACACATGCAGGCGACGCAGACGCTGTAATACATCAAAACGACCTTTCGCATTAGTGCTCCAGCTCATTTACCATCTGTAATGCATACGTGCTGTCCTGACAGATATTGAAATAGATTTTTGCGCTGTCCGACATCATATTCTTCATGAGCGAACGGACGTGCGGCCGGCACAATGATGGATTCTCCGGCGCAGATGCTTTTTTGTGTTGCGTGGCTTCTGAATTAAAATGCAGCCAAATCTGGTCACACAAAGCCACATCAGCTCAAAAGACCTGGCAATGAATTTCATTTACCAACTGAAATCTTATAGTGAATAACAAGCAGCATAATTCGTGTTTTCTTTTTCTAAATAGTGTTTTTTTAATAAGAGGGAAGTAATAGCCTTTCAATTTGGGTTCTCCTGCCAGTCTTTCTCCCATGGTTCCAACCTCAGCGCTGATATTAAAAGCTTTGCAGAAAGAGTTTCTTTTTCAAGATCTTTTTCACTTTTTACCTGCCTGCCTATTTCATTATTTATGTAGGTAGTGTAAGCTGTTCAAGCTGGTTTGGCCTACGAGGACTGGAGCCTGACACGTGTGGAACAGGCTAAAATTCATTTAAATCATTTGTAGGCTGCACCACTAATCTTACAATTCTCTCACTACAGCATAAAAGCAAGTTCTATTAAAGGAATATTTCACCATTAAAAAAAAAAATCATGATTATCCACTTAGTCCAAATGCCGTCTATGAGCCGAAACGTATTTGGGGTCTAAATTCTGATTCCTTGGTTTGGAATTGGAGCTTCCAGCTTAACGGTGGTAAAAACTCAATTGACTCAATTGAGTCAATAGTCACCCAAGCCATGTTATGCGAATGTTCAAACCATTTGAACGTTTTTACTTCTTACTTTACCACAAACAGAAAGTGGATACTTTTAAGATCACTGAGCTAAACTTAATATTGCGGCAGTTTTATGGCTCAGTCCGATTTGGTCTGACTCTGAAGATGAAGCTACACGTTTGGCGAATGGTATTGGGTTCAGTTCTGGCTGATTCCACGTTGTTTAGGTGTTTTTTTTGTCACAGCTGCCGACTGAAAAGCTGCTCAGTGATGACAGTTTCTGAACTTAGGGTAAGGAGCTGGAGAACAAACTGCTGGCTGTGCAGCGAGTGAGTGAAGTTCGTTACTCTGACGTAGCAACAAACTGCTTGGCGAAAAGAGTTGCTAATATTCAGCATATTAAATACCAAGTTCACGGCCCAATTTACTGTTGTATATAAGCAAGGTTGCGTATTATTGCGAATAACATCACGACTGTGATGATCCAAATCAATAACACACTCCCTCTCGTGCTCTATTGCTTAAATACTTTTGTGTGTATATTTGGAACTGGGTGACTTCTGATGTCCGTTGTCAGCACCATGAGCCCAACAGCTCCAGTTCTAATCTAAAGAAGTGAGATTTAGACACCACACGTCTTAGTTGATCAGCTGCAATTGATGTAGTTGGACATTCGTGTCAGTTAAAATTCTCACCTAATTATTTGCTTAAACAAATAAAGCAAAAGCAAAATATGTCATGCTAAACACAGACCTTCTGTTTTCTCCTGTTGCTCAGTTATAGTATGTCAGAAGGTAGATAGCGGGTCATAGATGTGTCTGGAAGACGTTATATATCACATTAGATAGTACGACGCAATGTTCCTTTGGTTGCCCACCTCTTGCAAGTCTTGGAAATCAGAATGATGATAAACATTTTTCCGTAAAAGGTGTTTTTTGCTGCATTCGAATGCATTCCATGCATAATCATGTTTAGTCAGCTTTCATGACACACCAGCATGATCTAGACGGCCTGTTTTCTCTCTGCATGTCTCACTAGATTTCTCTGTATAGTTGTCCTGGCATATTGCCTGTTCAGACTGCAAGATAAACTGTACCTTTTAGGATGTCATTTTTTTCCAGAGTTAACAGAAATATTTACTAGTGAATGTAAAAAAAAGAGCTTAGTGCCTTACAAGGGATCAATGAAATGAATGTTTTCAAGGCTCGGGCCACAGCCTGTATTTCAGATTAGTTACATAAACCTCATAACTCCAGTGAACTATTGCCTTCAACATAGACTGGAGGAGTTTTTTACAGTTCTTTTAAAATGGACAGCTTAAACTTTGCTAATAAATGTCAGAGTCTCTGATGTAATGATCTTAGACCTTTTGTTGCGATCTCTTAATTCACAGTAAACAGAGAAGTCCTGCCCTCAGCAGCTTTATTGAACGAGAGCGACTACCATCCCCATTGTGGCGGAAGAACAAGGGAAGCAGCTGTGCTGAGCTTTGCTTGTGGAATGGTGGTTCTGCTCTTTCAATCATCTCAATTATCCCCCACTAATGTGAATTAAACTGCAATTCCATCAAGTGTGTGTAAACCAGGTCATAACCCCTAACTGGTGCCTTGATTATTTTCATTATTGAATTAATCAGGAAGTACCTGACTAATATAAATTCATCTTGGATGTTGCTGTCATCCACTGTTATGGCCCCGTCATTGAGTTTCAGCAGTTTAATTGTGTGGTGTTTGTGCGGTCTTGCTGCAGATGAAGAGCTACTGCTTTGGCTTAAAGAACCAATAAAAATTGGCAGATAGATTAACATTATAACCACTTCCATTATGGCTACCTCCTTGTTTCTATGCTCACTGGCTTGCTCATGGGGGCTTGGACCCAGATTTTCTTTTCTTTTTCTTTCTGTAGTTCTGATTGTTCTGTAAAGCTGCTTTATGACAACTCCTGTTGTTAAAAGTGCTAAATAAATAAACTTTTCTTGCTCATTGTCCATTTTATCAGCTCCACTTACTGTATAGCTGCACTTTGTAGTTCTACAGTTACAGACTGTAGTCCATCTGTTTCTCTGATACAACCCCAATTCCAGTGAAGTTGGGACGTTGTGTAAAACATAAATAAAAACAGAATAAGATGATTTGCAAATCCTTTTCAACCCATATTAAATTGAATACACTACAAAGAGAAGATATTTAATGTTCAAACGGATAAATTTTATTGTTTTTTTGCAAATATTCACTCATTTTGAATTTGATGTCTGCAACACGTTCCAAAGAAGTTGGGACAGGGGCGTGTTTACCACTGTGTTACATCAACTTTCCTTTTAACAACACTCAATAAGCGTTTGGGAACTGAGGACACTAATTGTTGAAGCTTTGTAGGTAGAATTCTTTCCCATTCTTGCTTGATGTACAACTTCAGTTGCTCAACAGTCCGGGTTCTCCGTTGTCGTATTTTGCACTTCATAATGCGCCATACATTTTCAATGGAAGACAGGTCTGGACTGCAGGCAGGCCAGTCTAGTACCTGCACTCTTTTACTACAAAGCCATGCTGTTGTAACACGTGCAGAATGTGGCTTGGCATCGTCTTGCTGAAATAAGCAGGGACGTCCCTGAAAAAGACGCTGCTTGGATGGCAGCAGATGTTGTTCCAAAACCTGTATGTACCTTTCAGCATTAATGGTGCCTTCACAGATGCGCAAGTTAGCCATGCCATGGGCACTAACACACCCCCCATACCATCAGAGATGCTGGCTTTTGAACTTTGCGCTGATAACAATCCGGACAGTCCTTTTCCTCTTTGGCCCAGAGGACATGACGTCCATGATTTCCAAAAACTATTTGAAATGTGGACTCGTCAGACCACAGGACGCTTCTCCACTTTGCGTCAGTCCATCTCAGATGAGCTCGGGCCCAGAGAAGCCGGCGGTGTTTCTGGGTGTTGTTGATATATGGCTTTCACTTTGCATGGCAGAGTTTTAACTTGTAGATGGAGCGACGAACTGTGTTCAATGACAGTGGTTTTCTGAAGTGTTCCTGAGCCCATGTGGGGCCTTGCCGCTTACTTGCAGAGATTTCTCCAGATTCTCAGAATCTTTTGATGATATTATGGACTGTAGATGATGAAATCCCTAAATTCCTTGCAACTGCACGTTGAGAAACATTGTTCTTAAACTGTTGGACTATTTGCTCACGCAGTTGTTCACAAAGTGGTGAACCTCACCCCGTCCTTGCTTGTGAACGACTGAGCCTTTCAGGGATGCTCCCTTTATACCCAATCATGACACTCACCTATTTCCAATTAACCTGTTCACCTGTGGAATGTGCCAAACAGGTGATTTTTGAGCATTCCTCAACTTTCCCAGTCTTTTGTTGCCCCTGTTCCAACTTCTTTGGAACATGTTGCAGGCATCAAATTCAAAATGAGTGAATATTTGCAAAAAACAGTAAAGTTTATCAGTTTGAACATTAAATATCTTGTCTTTGTAGTGTATTCAATTGAATATAGGTTGAAAAGGATTTGCAAATCATTTTATTCTGTTTTTATTTGTTTTACACAACATCCCAACTTCATTGGAATTGGGGTTGTACTTTGTTAGCCCCCTTTTACCCTATTCTTCAGTAGTCAGGACCCCGTGGACCCTCACAGGTACTATTTGGGTGGTGGATCATTCTCAGCATTGCAGTAACACTGATGTGGTGGTGGTGTGTAAGTGTGTGTTGCGCTGGTACGAGTGGATCAGACACAGCTCTGTGAGGGTCCATCGGGGTCCTGACCACTGAAGAACAGAGTAAAATGGGGCTAACAAAGTATCAGGGAAACAGATGGACTACAGTCTGTAACTGTAGAACTACAAAGTGCAGCTATAGAGTAAGTGGAGCTGATAAAATGGACAATGAGAAACAAGGGCGTGGTCAGAATGTTATGCCTGACCGGTGTATGCTGCAATAGAAATATCAGATTCGATATCAGATTCGATATCAGATAAGAGTGGACTGCCCTCTGGTGGACAATGAAATAAATTATAGAGTACACTCATCCCTAGTACAAACTGTACATCTAAATAATTACACATTTGCCTTAAGACATGCACTCTTAAACACGATGGTTCATCAGTGGTTCTTTAGTAAAGAAAATGGTTCTGTGTAGAACCATAAGCACTCAAACAAAGCTCACATGATTATACAAGGCATGTTTGGATGCTTTACTACATTATGAAATGGTTCTTCAGATTTTTGAGGAATGTGTTGTAAATATATAGAACTTTTTTAAAAGGGATCTGGTACAGTTAGGATGTGGAGCTTGTTACAATATTAGAACCGTTTTATATGCGATGCAGAGAACCCTTTAATGATGCAAAGGGTTCTTTTGAGGGTTCATGGTTCTATTTAGATGCATTTTCTTTACTAAAAACCTCGTGGAGAACCATCTTTTTAAGATTGTGTTGAGTTATTAATTAATCACAATCAGACTTGCTCACTTCTGTTACATTTGCCTGTTCTTTTAATATTCCAGCACAAACATATGTGGTTGATCTGGTGGCTATTGGGCTTCCATGGTTGCTCTAATGTCAGTGGAGAAGTCCTGCTTCAGTGAGCTCCTCACAGAAGGAACCGCTTTACTCCAAAAGTGATTTAGAGTGTTAAAGGCGAAGAGAGACGAGACGAGATGATTCGCTGAAAGACTTTTTCTTTACCCAGATTAAACTGGCCTCTGGGTAAAGATCAATTCCGGAGTTGATTGGGCCCATATTCAGAATGGATCACAGGGGAAAGAGGCATTAGGAGCTGTAATATAGGCTGTGAGGAGCGGTGAAGACGTTAGCATCTGGTTCGGAGTTAAGTGCTGCTCTCTAACTCTAACTCTTGG
Organism: Pygocentrus nattereri; assembly: GCF_015220715.1. Taxonomy (NCBI): domain Eukaryota; kingdom Metazoa; phylum Chordata; class Actinopteri; order Characiformes; family Serrasalmidae; genus Pygocentrus; species Pygocentrus nattereri. Next base: position 12,769,240 of record NC_051221.1, read on the forward strand.
CAGCGAAGAGGCTGTAAGTCAGAGGGAGAGTGTATGGCTTGGCTGCATGAAGGGAATCGCGCTGTTCAAGTGAAACCCTTGCGAAGGAGAGCCGAAGTAGTCCAGGGACTGAGAGCTTAATTAAACACATTCTGTTTCCATTCTGTTTGTTTACTCTCCAACAGTCTCAGATTGCTAAGGTATGCAAGAATAAACAGGTGCGCATTGAGGAGTTTTGATATTTTGACTTTGATCTTGTATGAGTCACTCATAGTGGCTGTTGATACTTTAAAAGGTTGTTCACGGATATGACGGACATGATACAGAGGTTAGAGAACTGGAGGGGAGTTATAGAGTTCATTCCCGAAGCTTACAGGATGATATGAGCACTAGTTGTACTTTGATTGCATTTCGTTTCCTCTGTTTGTGGCTGCAGTTAATGTCGTTTAGTGGTGCAGTAATTTGCCTGTGATAGTATTATAGGATTTAACGCTGCCCAACTGTAGATCATTTAAATGGCTCTGTTTGTGGGCTCTGTGGTTGTTGGTTCAGGTTGAACATGAACAAAAGGCAATTAATATCTGTGCGTGGTTTGATTCACTGCACTGACAGATGATACTGCACACATTAAATCTGTCATCACTGCCCATAAGTGGCTATTAGATATAGATATATTAGGTATAGATATACAGATGTTTCTACACTCATTGTCCACTTTATCAGCTCCTCTTACTCTATAGCTGCACTTTGTAGTTCTACAGTTACAAACTGTGGTCCATCCAGTTAGCCCCCTTTTACCCTGTTCTTCAGTGGTCAGGACCCCATGGATCTTTCTTAGCACTGCAGTCACACTGATGTGGTGTTGTGTTAGTGTGTGTTGCACTGGTCTGAGTGGATCAGACACAGCAGTACTGCTGAAACAAGGAGGTGGTCATAATGTTATATACATGTAAATGTGTGGACATATTGTAACAAATATGTCTATATATACATGGACATTTGTCTTCTGGGACAGTCATCACCAGCCATCCTGGAGATCTACAGTCAGATCCTACCACAGCATATTGGAGTTAAATTAAATAATGAATGTGAGCTTAAACAAATCACACAGCCCCCTCATTTTTAGAGGCTTAAAAGTAATTGGACAAACTAACGATCAGTAAAGTCCCTATAATGGCATCACCAGACAAGAAACCCTGCATCTGGTGATGTCTGTAGGCAGACATTGACTACAGAGGATTTGCAACCAAGTAATAAAACTGACAGTTTATGATTGTTAGAATAGCTTATTACTTTTGAGACCATAAAAATAGTGTGTGGGGATGGTGGCTGGGGCTATGTATGAAAATGATTGATAGTCCTGCACTGTTCATGTGATTTGGATGTAAATACTGTCAGAGTAAAGCTAAAAGTCTTTAGTTTGAGCTTAGACTCATTATTTATTTCAATCAATTACAGCTAACTTTGTCAGTGTCTAAATATTTGTGTACCTGACTTTAGCTTTTTCGCTTTTTTTTATGTATGTCATCTGACAGTTCACACATCACGGCAAATATCTCTGCACCTTATTCTCACTACCTCATGTCCAGAATGAGTGCTGTGTCGGTGCTGCACTGTCCTGTCTGCTTACTGAGTCCAATGTATGTTTAATTTATCGTATTTATTGTTTCTAGTTTAATTTTTTGTTTGCACACTATTTTGGCACGTTTGCACTTTGTACTTTTTGTTCCTCGTGGCACCGTGACATTCCTGGAGGAACGTAATTTCACTCCACTGTGTACGTGTACATAGACGGAATGAAAATAAAAGCCTCTTGACTTGACTTGACACCTAAAATCCTTGTTGGAGAATGCTGTTTTTAAATATTTTGATTATTCGCTGATACTTTTTTTTTTTTTTTGGCAAAGTGCCAAGCCTCAGCACATCCTTGCTCATAAAAGACTTGACCTTTTCTAGACCTGCTCCTTTTAAATCCAAGCTTGTTTTAAGATGTTTTAACCTTTTGCAACTAGTCTTAAATGGCCTCTTTCACAACCCTTTGGGATGTGCTGCAGGCATAATTTCAGAATGAGCATGTATTTATAAAAAGCCAAGTTGATAGGGTCCTTGACTGTTTTCCTTATATAATATGATAATATAAGATAAAGTGGATGTATAAATACAATTAGATTTTTTTTTTCGATTGCATTTCCCATACTGTCCTAACTTATTTGGAATTCACATTTGCACAACCAAGAACCCTTAAACAACTTTATCTGTAGGAGAACATCTTTATCAGCTGGTTAGATCTGGTCTGTATCTGAAACTTGCAGGTAGTTATATGTCTGAGAGGAGGTTTGGTGACCACTGATCTACCTATAAATTGAAGCATTTAACTGGACTCTATATAGACAGATTGTGCTGTTATTGCTTGTTTTACAGTGTCCTATCTGTGTTCTGTAATAGTGACTCATACTGGCAGAGAAGTGGCTGTGATGAGGTACCAACCTGTGGTTTAATTGTGGCATCTGTTGCGTTTCATTAAAAAGCTATTAAGGGCAGAAGGCATTCACAGCGACAGTGGGGTTCCGTCCCCAGACTGCTGCTTAAGTCCCGCCTCTAAGCATGTCTCCTGTGAGTTAATATCCCAAACCAAATATCCTGCTCAGGGGTGGCCACCTGTTGGGCCAGAGTCAAAGTGTAATATCATATTCAACAAAGGCAGCCAAGTCAATAGAGAGCTGTTTCCACATGGGTGAGCTTTGATAGTCTGATGTGCTTATCTACTTGAAGTGCTTATTGTTGGTACGGCTTCTGGAAGTGGACAAACCTTTACTCTTAAGGTGTGATTTAATTCCTTGAGCTACAGGATTATTATTCAGTTATTAAATCTTAAAACGTATTGTTCACTAACTATTTACATTTTTTAGGTATGTTGAAAAGCATATGGAAGTTGTGTAGCTATGGAGAATTGCAGTTTGGGATTTATTTTTTGGCTTCTTTTTCTTCTTCCAGGAAGACCATAGACACCTTCCCAGGCCGAAGAATGACCCTGCAGCGAGAGAAAGGTCGCAGGCAGGCTATCCGTGGACCTGCGTTCATGTTCAATGCACGCGGGAGCAGTCTGACAGCCGAGGAGGAACGCTTTCTGGATGCTGCGGAGTATGGCAACATTCCGGTGGTACGCAAGATGCTGGAGGAGTCGCTCACGCTCAACGTGAATTGTGTGGACTATATGGGCCAGAATGGCCTGCAGCTCGCAGTGGGGAACGAGCACCTGGAGGTGACGGAGCTGCTCCTGCGGCGAGAAAACCTGGCGCGAGTGGGCGACGCCCTCCTTCTGGCCATCTCCAAGGGCTACGTGCGCATTGTAGAGGCCCTGCTGGGCCACCCGTCGCTGGCCGGTGGAGAGCGCCTCACTCGCAGCCCCTGTGAGCTGCAGGACGACGACTTCTACTCGTACGACGAGGACGGCACGCGCTTCTCGCCCGACATCACGCCTATCATCCTTGCCGCCCACTGCCAGAAATACGAGGTGGTGCACATGCTGCTGATGAAGGGTGCGCGCATCGAGCGGCCGCACGACTACTTCTGCAAGTGCGCCGACTGCACGGAAAAACAGAGGAAAGACTCCTTCAGCCACTCCCGCTCCAGGATCAACGCTTACCGTGGCCTGGCCAGCCCCGCTTACCTCTCGCTCTCCAGTGAAGACCCTGTCCTCACTGCCCTGGAGCTCAGCAATGAACTGGCCAAGCTAGCCAACATTGAGAAGGAGTTTAAGGTAGGATGGTTACCTCACAATATTCCAACAGCAGCTTTAATGCAGTAGTTTGGTGGAATGTTGCACTGGACCTATGAGACTAAGTCTAAGTCCAGGCTTCAACATGACAACCACTGTTATTTCAAACTATGTTTTCAGCTGCATTTTTAGGCAATTTTTAACAATGTTAGAAACCACATTTGCACGTGTATTTGAGAGTATGGAACAAGGTAACTTTGTGATGATTGAGGCGTGTAGTTCGCACAGCTAATTACGGAGATACAAGCTTCTGGTACCTTTTTACTACCATTAGACTTATGGCTCCAGTGCAAAAGGAAAGAAGCAGACTTCAGCCACCAAACTATATGTATGTCTATCTGTGACTCTATATTTGCAGTCTGTTTTCACATTGTCTTCACTTAAAGGGATAATGTGGTGGTGTTCATACGCATGCATGGAAATAACAGCGTGGTTTTGAGGAATTTTTGAGAATTCCCATCTTATCTGAAATGCCCACTGTAGGTTCATTGCCATTGCCAAAGATAGCAGATTGTCTAGAGACACCCAGAAATCAAACTTTCATATAAATCGAGAACTCCCAGTGAGAAATTGATGAACTAGGACAATGTGGTGTGGGTTTTCTAATGTAGAGCACGATGGGAAAGACAGAATCACTCTTCCTTCTCACCTGTCAGTAGCTGCAGCAGCAGACTGATGCTACAAATACAGTGTCCACACAAGTTCTTCTTTACTCTTTACTGTTTTTAATCCTTGAATTTAATTCATAATTCATTTATACATGTTCATTTTAACCCCTGCTCATCATTGTGTTTGTGTTTTTGTGTTGTTTGTTGTGGGTCCTCGCTGGCGACAGGATAAAAAGAGGCATAAAAAAGACACCATGCAGCACAATTGCGTCTCTATGGTAAATATGTTTAACTACCTAACATAATCCATTTAACAGAGTGTGATGTTGAGTTGAACAGCAGTGAGGAAAAAATCACATTCCCATATTTTAAAGTTTACCCAAAGAACTATTGCAGCTAATTATCACTGTAGACACAGAGAGACTGTGTCTAGAAGGAAAATGAAGTCTGTAGATCAGTATTCTGAACTGTAGAAGTGCAAGAAATGGACCAAATGACCAATAGTGATTCATCGAAATGAACATTTTTGGGAGATTCAGGACACATTGGGCAAAAAAATTAAAAGTTGATTGAAAAATAAAAATGGCTTTGGGAACACTTTCTATGAATGTCACATTTGTAAGCATCTATAAACACATTCATAACATGTTATCATGCATTCATAAGGCATCATAACCATGGCTATAAATGTTTACAAAAATGCATTACACATTATATCCATGGCTATTATGTGTTATGAATTGTTAACATAATGTATTATAAGTACAATTATAAGAGCTTGTAAGTTGTATTTGCCGGCTCTAAGTAAAGTGAAGCGTACTGTACTAAAGCTTCCTCCAGTGTTGAGTGTGAGGCTTCAAGTTGGTTGAGCGATACTGATTTACACATTATGACAGGCTCCTTACAATTAGCCTAGTTCAATCCTCCAAATCTCGCAGGTTTATTCTTGTAATTTTCCAAATTTATTCCCAAAATATTACGATTTAATTCTAAAAAAATACAACTTTAGTCTTGAAATATTACCAATATTATTTGTATTTTTTTAACAGTGGCCCTAAAGCGCCATCATATACTTTGAATTTAGCAGTGTAGTTAAGCGAATGATACAGACAGCACTGTCGCACTCGCAGGGAGTTCTGTTCTATTCCTGTTGTTATGCTGTGAAGTTCTTAAGTGTTGTAAAAGCAAAGCAAGATGATTATTGGCTTATCTGGTGTCCCTAATACAAACTTTGGAGTAGTTCCACATGACTGACATTTTCACTGTTCATCCGCTGCTGTTCAGTCTGCACTGCCTGGTACAGGAGAACATTTTTTTCATTTTCATTCCCCTTTAAAATGATTTATAAAGCCTTAGATTTTTACACTCTATAGATCTTTCATTTTTGTTTTTTTTGGTTAAAATGTACATCTTTTCTACATTTCGGTGCATCACTAACCGTACTGCTACGTTTTGTAATTGTAATATGACTTTCAGTGTGAAAACACATCAGTGAACCTTTTTGATGTTACACAGTAAAGAGCAGTATAATTTTTTTTTAACCCAAATGACGTGTGTGATTACTCAGGATCCTCACAGCACACAACAACACATCTGTGATTGGACAGTCATGGGCCGGAGGTTAGGGAACCAGCCCTGGGACCGGAAGGTTGCCGGTTCAATCCCCTTGGCTTGACAGTCCATGACCGAAGTGCCCTTGAGCAAGACACCTAACCCCTAATTGCTCCCTCGGCGCCATGGATAGGGCTGCCCACTGCTCCGGGCTAGTGTGCCCACTGCCCCCTATTGTGTGTGTTCAATTCTATAAATTCAGGCTCATCTGCATATTGCTTACTTCTAAGATATTTATGCAAGATTCTTTATTGCGGTAATGATTCATTAATATTATATTGTGCAGTCCTAGCCCCATGTTTGTTCAATCTCAGCCTGTCAGGTGTGGATATCTGATGATTCTGAAGGCGGGTGCAGCATACTGAGATTAGGACAGTAGAACAAGCAGGAAGTGCTTTAATAATGCACCATGTAAAGCTCCGCTCAGCTCTGAGAGTTTCATCTGGACAGAAACAAGGGCATTTACATTTCTGTTCAAAGATCATTCTCTTTGTTCTTACTTTGCAATGCAACATGCAGGTTTTTACATGAATATTCAACCAGGACCCATATGGATACAGCATATTGGAGTACGGGTGACTATTTAGAACCAGCGCTGACTGCTGCATGCGGTCTGATTCAGGAGATGAATAGCAAAGTGTCTCCCAATAGGTGCGTGCAGATGAATCCTGGATGCACATAAAGTCAGTATTTTGTTGTTGTAATATCAAAACCTTATAACTCTTTTTATTTGCATTGTTATTGTTATGCTTTTTATTATCTAGATATGCTTTTTTATTGCTTGAACATTTCCCAGTGAAAGGATCAATAGAGATGGTCCAGATTTGGCTTGTTAAGATCTTGGTACATCAAAATACATTACATTGAATTCATGTTCTTTTGCTTGTGTTATAAAATTACCATTTGGGGTTTTTTGTGTTTGTTATGGCAGCAACAATAGACAGTTCATCAGTTGTTTTCCTGTGATGCACTCTATTAGGATCATCCAACAAATGGACAATGATGTTGGTTTTCTCATGATGCTGTTGATCAGAAGAGGTGATATGACTCTTGCTGGGAGCAATAAAGCTCAGCTCATCATGTGCTTGGCAGAGTAACTCAGTGAAAGCGCATCCTGGAAGATTGCGCTGGTATCCGATCAGGTCTGGAAGAAGATTACCTGATTGCACCTTTATTGGATTAAGAAACATTTGTTGTGAAGGATATGTAGGTAAAAGATATGGAAAAAGAAAGGGTTGAGATTCAATTACATTTATGTTTGACATCCAGAGTGACTACAAATAGTCAAGTCAAGAGGCTTTTATTGTCATTCCATCTATATATACGTACACAGTGGAGTGAAATTCCATTCCTCCAGGAATAAGGTGCAACATGGAACAAAAGAATACAATTAATTAACTTTGAACAAATATAAATTAACTTTGAACTAATATAACTGTGCAAGTGTAGGAAAGATAAATGTACAACATTTCAAAAAGTGCCATATTAAAGTACAACCCCAATTCCAATGAAGTTGGGATGTTGTGTAAAAAACAAATAACAGAATACGATGATTTGCAAATCCTTTTCAACCTATATTCAACTGAATACACTACAAAGACAAGATATTTAATGTTCAAACAGATAAACTTTATAGTTTTTTTGCAAATATTCACTCATTTTGAGTTTGATGTCTGCAACACGTTCCAAAGAAGTTGGGACAGGGGCAACAAAAGACTGGGAAAGTTGAGGAATGCTCAACACCTGTTTGGAACATTCCACAGGTGAGCAGGTTAATTGGAAACAGGTGAGTGTCATGATTGGGTATAAAGTGAGCATCTCTGAAAGGCTCAGTCGTTCACAAGCAAGGATGAGGCGAGGTTCACCACTTTGTGAACAAATGCGTGAGCAAATAGTCCAACAGTTTAAGAACAACGTTTCTCAACGTGCAATTGCAAGGAATGTATGGATTTCATCATCTACAGTCCATAATATCATCAAAAGATTCAGAGAATCTGGAGAAATCTCTACAAGTAAGCGGCAAGGCAGAAAACCAACATTGAATGCCCGTGACCTTCGATCCCTCAGGCTGCACTGCATTAAAAACCGACATCATTCTGTAACGGATATTCCCACATGGGCTCAGGAACACTTCAGAAAACCACTTTCAGTGAACACAGTTCGTCGCTCCATCTACAAGTGCAAGTTAAAACTCTGCCATGCAAAGTGAAAGCCACATATCAACAACACCCAGAAATGCCGCCGGCTTCTCTGGGCCCGAGCTCATCTGAGATTAACTGACGCAAAGTGGAAAAGTGTCCTGTGGTCTGACGAGTCCACATTTCACATTGTTTTTGGAAATCATGGACGTCATGTCCTCTGGGCCAAAGAGGAAAAGGACTGTCTGGATTGTTATCAGCGCAAAATTCAAAAGCCAGCATCTCTGATGGTGTGGGGGTGTGTTAGTGCCCATGGCATGGGTAACTTGCACATCTGGGAAGGCACCATTAATGCCGAAAGGTACATACAGGTTTTGGAGCAACATATGCTGCCATCCAAGCAACGTCTTTTTCAGGGACGTCCTGCTTGTTTCAACAAGACGATGCCAAGCCACATTCTGCACGTGTTACAACAGCGTGGCTTTGTAGTAAAAGAGTGCGGGTACTAGACTGGCCTGCCTGCAGTCCAGACCTGTCTCCCATTGAAAATGTGTGGCGCATTATGAAGCGCAAAATACGACAACGGAGACCCCGGACTGTTGATCAACTGAAGTTGTACATCAAGCAAGAATGGGAAAGAATTCTACCTACAAAGCGTCAACAATTAGTGTCCTCAGTTCCCAAACGCTTATTGAGTGTTGTTAAAAGGAAAGTTGATGTAACACAGTGGTAAACATGCCCCTGTCCCAACTTCTTTGGAACGTGTTGCAGGCATCAAATTCAAAATGAGTGAATATTTGCAAAAAACAATAAAGTTTATCCATTTGAACATTAAATATCTTGTCTCAGTAGGGTATTCAATTGAATATAGGTTGAAAAGGATTTGCAGTTCATCGTATTCTGTTTTTATTTATGTTTTACACAACGTCCCAACTTCATTTGGAATTAGGGTTGTATATTTAGATGCTTCACAAAGAAGCTTCAGTCACTGTTTGAAAGACAGCGAGGGACTCTGCTCCTCAGGTAGCCAGTGGAAGTACATTCCTTCATGCTTGACTTCCGTGTGTCTTGAAGGACAAACTGAGCTATATTTGAAGCTTGTAGTTCACAAGGTACAGATTAAGTTTTGACCATTGTCATCAGGAAGAAAGTAGAGATGCACCGATACTGATACCTGATCCTTTAGTATCGGCCGATACTGAGTACCGATATCAATACTAACTCTATCTAACCTAACTCACTTAAGTCCTGATATTTATACAACTACATTTTTAACATATTTTATTTTGGTAAAATCTACAATATATTTCAAAAGTATTCGCTCGTCTGCCTTCACACGCATAAGAACTTGAATGACGTTCCATTCTTAATCCTTAGGGTTTAATATTATGTCAGCCCACCCTTTGCAGCTATAACAGCTTCAACCTTTCTGGAAAGGGTTTCCACAAGGTTTAGGAGTGTGTTTATGGGAATTTTTGACCATTCTTCCAGTAACGCATTTGTAAGGTCAGACACTGATGCTGGACGAGAAGGCCTGACTCACAGTCTCTGCTCTAATTCATCCCAAAGGTGTTCTATGGGGTTGAGGTCAGAACTGTCAAGTTCTTCCACACCAAACTTGCTCCTCCATGTCTTTATGGACCTCGCTTTGTGCACTGGAGCACAGTCATGTTGGAACAGGAAGGGGCTGTCCCCAAACTGTTCCCACAAAGTTGGGAACATAAAATTGTCCAAAATCTCTTGGTGCTGAAGCATTCCTTTCACTGGATCTAAGGGACCGAGCCCAACTCGTGAAAAACAACACCACACCATAATTCCCCCGCCGCCAAACTTTACACTTGGCACAATGCAGTCAGACAAGTGCCGTTCTCCTCAACATCAGCACACAGCAGCTTCTCTGGCTCAAAACCAGAGCACATGCCTGCCTAGCGGGCTGCTATGCTAAAGGCTAAATCGTGGCTAAGTAAACACTGTTACTCTGAGAGTCTGGCGCTTACTTCGGCTCTTAGTTACATTAACTCAAACTGTAAGTGACCAAGCAGCCTCAGAGTGCTTACAGGAAGCAGCTTAGTCTTTCAGGTAAGTGACTCCCTTAGTGTGTTTTTCTCACCAAATTGAATTGAATTGAATTTAGAACCATTTGTCACTGTGTTTGCACACTGTAAAATTAGACCTCTGCATGTGTCAGAAATTGCTTCGTGTTATCAGTCATATAAATGATAAACATATAATAGGGAAAACAGCCAAAATAGAGTTGCAGTAATCAAGCCTGGATGACAAGAGACTGGAGTTTCCAAGGAGTTCTCAAATGAGATGGCAAGATCAAGACCTGTAGTTCCAGGGGTGTACAGCAGATCTGTCTTGCTGGGATTCTGTTTCAGTAGGTGGGCTGTCATCTATGAAGAGATGTCAGCTAGACATGATTAGATACGACTGGAAACCTCAGGATCAGATGATGTTATTAGCATAGCAGTGATAGGAGAAGCCATGAGAGGATATTACATCTCTAGGAGAGCAAGTGTAAAGAGAAAAATAGCAGAGGACCCAGCATTGAGCCTTGTGGGACACCAGCAGAATGTCTATATAAAGCGTAAGTAGATTCTCCATGTTACCTGATAACACACTTCCAAAAAGTACTTGAACCACTTCCATGCAAAGTCAGTGACTTAAATAATTCAGCAAGTCAGCGAAGTGGAAATATTGTTTTGAAAAATGTGGGAAAATGTTATTATAACATACTAGCTGAATTCAGGTCATCTGGACCAATGCCATGGAAGAACCACTTGTGGTTCCTTAAAGAATCTTTCAGAAGATAGTTCTTTAAAGAACCATTTCTGTTAATAAGACATGATTATAAGAGAACTTTTTAAAGTTTAAAGATCCTCCAGACAAGATAAAGGTTCTATAGTAATTAACAGTCTCTCCTACAGCCATACATCCAAGATGAGAGCCATTTAGGAACCTTTATTTTTAAGAGGGTAGCAATGCAAAGTGAATTTGCAGTGGTGAGACTGTGTTGAATGCAAACAGGGTGAAGTCCCATATGCACTAAGCTTATTTTGATACAAATGGCCTTGGTTTCACACACACACACACATATATATGTAAAAAAAAATATATATATATATACATACACATACAAACTGACCTGGCATAACATTATGACCACCTCCTTGTTTCTATGCTCATTGTCCATTTTATCAGCTCCACTTACTCTATAGCTGCACTTTGTAGTTCTACAGTTACAGACTGTAGTCCATCTGTTTCTCTGATACTTTATTAGCCCCCTTTTACCCAGTTCTGCAGTGGTCAGGACCCCATGGACCCTCACAGAGCAGGTACTCTTTTGTTGGGGGGTCATTCTCAGCACTGCAGTAACACTGATGTGGTGGTTGTGTGCAAGTGTGTGTTGTGCTTGTATGAGTGGATCAGACACAGCAGTGCTGCTGGAGTTTTTAAATACTGTGTCCACTCACTGTCCACTCTATTAGATAGACCTACCTTGTCAGTCCACCTTGTAGATGTAGAGTCAGAGATGACAGCTCATCTGCTGCTGCACAGTTTGTGTTGGTCATCCTCTGCTCCTTCATCAGTGATCACAGGACGCTGCCCACAGGACACTGCTGGCTGGATGTTTTTGGTTGGTGGACTATTCTCAGTCCAGCAGCGACACTGAGGTGTTTAAAAACTCCAGCAGCACTGCTGTGTCTGATCCACTCAGACCAGCACAACACACTAATACACCACAACCACATCAGTGTTACTGCAGTGCTGAGAATGATCCACCACCCAAATAGTACCTGCTCTGTGAGGGTCCATGGGGGTCCTGACCACTGAAGAACAGGGTGAAAGGGGGCTAACAAAATATCAGAGAAACAGATGGACTACAGTCTGTAACTGTAGAACTACAAAGTGCAGCTATAGAGTAAGAGGAGCTGATAAAATGGACAGTGAGCATAGAATCAAGGAGCTGGTCCTGATCGGTGTGTGTACAAGAAACATTTAGCACTCACTGAAACAGTCCATGACTTCTGCTATTGCCATTTATCTTCATTACAAAAATGCAAATTATTTCCATTAATCTTTATGGCATATTGTGCTTGTAGTGTTGAACTGTTTGTTGTGGGTCATTGATCCACTTAGTATATTAAGGCCATAACACTTTGGTTTTTTTTTTTAAAAGAAAACGAAGCTGCATGAACAAACAAAGGGTTTTTTTTTCTTGCTAACTGAGGCTGTTCTTTCTTTGAATGGTTAATAGGTTTACAAGGTTGGAGTTCTGTGGAGGATGTTTGGTTGTTCTGTCTGGTAATATTTTGCAAGCGTTTCATAGTTTATTTTCAAAATGCCAAGAGATTAATTAAGGTGCCACATACACCAAGGCCTGGCTCGCAGTCTCCGCTCTAATTCATCCCAAAGGTGTTCTATCAGGTTGAGGTCAGGACTCTGTGCAGGCCAGTCAAGTTCTTCCACACCAAACTCGCTCATCCATGTCTTTATGGACCTGCTTTGTGCACTGGTGCGCAGTCATGCTGGAACAGGAAGGGGCCGTCCCTAAACTGTTCCTACAAAGTTGGGAGCATGAAATTGCCCAAAATCTATTGAATCAGTTCATATAGAATCAGGCATTATTACTGCATTTCACAGTTAAACAGCCTCGCACAGTTAAAGACAAACACCAAGGTAGAGCGAGTGAGTAAGAGACAGAGGGGAGGTGAGGAGAGGAGGCATCAGATCAGGCCAGTCAATGACAGTGCGATAGAATCACTGTCCAGAGGTGATGAAGAGCCTGTATTAGACCAGATTCCATGTAGCTGTAACCGACCAGTAATCTCCGAATAGCAGCTAAACTAGGCTGTATATCAGGTAAACTAGTCTGTGGGTGACACCTATTGACTGAAGTAGCGGACAGTCACTGTAATAAAATACAGTCAGCAGATTCCCAGTGTAATAAACAGAATCATTATAAAGAGAGAAGAAAACCGTAAACACGGTACCTGTTTAGCTCAGGTCATCTGGCTGGGCTAACGCTGGCTCAGGCTGTTACGGTCATCATTTATTTTTACACTGTAATGTTATGAAAATGAAAGTAGTGAAAACTATTTCTTTAAAAATTAAGTCAAGTAAGAGTAAAAGTATTTTTATTTAATTCTACTCCAAAAAGTACAGTTACAGGGAAAACTGTAGTTAGTTACAGTAACGAGAGTTAATGTAACTTGTTACTTACACCTCTGGTTGTCACCCAAATCTTTTCTGTAAATACATTGTTAACACTTCCCTTAAGCCTCTCACACCACATCCTGGTGTTCATTGAGGTCACTCAGGCCTGTTGATGTGTTCCCTGACCAGTGAGCCTACAGATTGCAACCAACTAAACACCCCTCCCTTTCCTAGCATGTGGTAGGACCTCCAGTGGCAGTCATGTATTCATTTCAAGATTCAGCCTCCCTTGCTTTTCCTTGTGCTAAATAATGATAAATATGATCCTTTATTTTAGGGGTTCTCAACCTTTTCTGTCCCCTGGCCCACCTGTTTATAAATACAAAGAATAGCAGCCCACAGGAAACCTAAAATCACCTTTTTAAATATAATTTTCAGGGCCTGAACAAGATCAGTTTTGGCTCAATCACAGGTCTCAGAATTTGCAGTTATGTTAAATATATTTGCAGAGTTGTTAAAAGTAAAAAGAACAGAAATGTACGAGGTGGATGTGGACTGTGATCTGTAGTACATTGCGTTTTCACTGAAAATACTCCACTGTCTTTGGTCTTGAGATTTCTCTTTAGTTTTGAGGGTATTTGTGAGTCCACACACTGGGCTTCTGGATTAGCGTCATCGCAATTAACAACAGTAATGAACCTAATGATAATGCTTCTTTGTCATTATCAATTTGAGTTTAACCACTCAAGTCGCTGACGCTCAGCCAAAAAAACGTTCTGATCCCTGAGCCAAAATCCAATGCATATGTTCGCTATCATTTTACTTTACAGCAGCAGAAACGAGAGCGAGATGTTAGAGCAGGCAGATAATGCTAGCGGTACAGCGCTGACACTCTGGTAGAAGAGGACTGCAAGCTCTGTTGATGAATTCCTTTATTTCATCATGGTCTGTGTGCCCTCCGGCTGGCAGGGTTTGTTTGGAAGCAGCTCAGCTGTCTGTTACAGACTCAAATATGGGTGGAGTTTTAACAGATGTCAAAATGGAACGAACTAAAGAAAAAGCCTGATATGTCCACACCAAATAAGGTGGGTGTCAAAGCACTCTGAGAAAGCTTTCTATTGGCTAGACAATGTTAGTGCCAAGCTAACGGTGGTGTATGTTGACTTTCCCACATTGGGTAAAATACTATTCATAGCAGCACTAGTTTAAAATCTGACTTTTGAAGCATATAATGTGCTTTACTTTGTACGCTGCAGTGTTTCAGTAAATACTTGAAGCCTCACTGTAATACAGGAGTATGCTTCACGTTACTTACAGCGGACAAATACAACCTGCAAGCTCTTACAATTTGTTATGAACACTACTTTTAATGCGTTAACAGTTCGTAATGCATAATAAGCATGTCTATAATGCATTTTATTAATATTTATAGCCATGTTTATGATGCCTTAAGTATTATAATGTAGTATGGTTCTTATGGAGATAACATTCATAGAAAGAGGGAATTTTTAGGGATAGTTTGACAGAAAAGATGTGGGTGTCTATTGGCTTCTAGTGTTTGTTAGCAATGTTAGCCTCATAGCTCCAGCGCTGAGCTAAAAAAAGCTAAATTTGGACGCTAAAGATGTTTTGGCTAACAACTTGGGTAAGGGGAAAATTGTGTAAATTAGATTTTTTTTTTTTTTTTTTTTTTAAGCGTCTGGAATCAGATAGACAGACAATACTGTTGTACTAAGAACCATAGACTCAAAACTTGAGCTACTGAAACTACTGCTCATTGGATCCTCCTATTAAGTGTGTTTTGTGTCAAAAGGTTGTCTGTTCTTTTTTAAATACTGATAAACATACTGAAAATCGTCAGTATGCTACAGATGTCACAAATTAGATTAGATATTGATTAGGTCAATTAGGCCCACAAGGTTCCTCCATAAAAGTCATTATTTTTCTCATTTTAATCTTTATTTTCTCAGACTTGTGTTCCGTGCAAGAACATTTGAATGCATGCGTTGAAATTGTGCGTTTAATCCCAGCCAAGCTTCTGTGAATGTTTTTGTTACAGAGAAAATAATCTGCTGAATATTTCTAATAGAAAATGTGGTAAGGTTAAACTGTAATTTTAGCTCTCTATGCTTACGCACACAGATTTGTTCTGTGGTGTTTCCCCGGGACGGATAAGACATTTAATTAGAGTCCCCCCTACTCCACTCCGCAGATACCGTTATCTCATTCTCTCACTGAATAATTACTGTTTAACGGCTCGTTTGGACTGACTCGGGCTGTTTTTGATTAGGTAAGAATGTGCTACGCCACCACTCATTTCAAAAGCCTTCAAATGAGAACTGCTCTCGAGGACTCGCTTTTTTTCCCATGTAATATTTAATTGAATTTGTAAGTGCAGGCGTTTAGTCCTGGAGGAGAGCAGGTTGCGGCAGGCTCTGGAGGACAGGAACAGACAGACTGCTCAGTCAGTGCTAACAGGGACTGTCAATCACAGAAGGGAGTGCAGGGTTTCGTGTGGATCTTCAGCTGCTTCTCCTTTACTTTGCCATGAAGACTGAGCCCTGGGCCACCTCATTCAGACCCTGAGTAACCCCTCATTATCATCTCCCCCAAACAGTGTCATTTAACAACCACACAGTTTTCACTGTGGATACAGAACACTGTTTACTGACTTTTACTGTTTCTCTCTCTCTCTCTCTCTCTCTCTCTCTCTCTCTCTCTCTCTCTCTCTCTCCCCAGAATGATTACAGGAAGTTGTCCATGCAGTGTAAGGATTTTGTAGTAGGCGTGTTGGACCTATGTAGAGACACAGAGGAGGTGGAGGCCATTCTGAATGGAGATATATCAGCCGAGCTGGAGGAAGGCCAGCATCACCGCTCCCTGCTCAGCAGAGTCAAGCTGGCCATCAAATATGAAGTTAAGAAGGTGAGCATCCGAAGTCTCTTTACTTAACCCCCCCCCCTTGTTGCTCTCAGCTCAGCGTCCTTTGCTGTACATCATGTGCTTCTCTCAGCTGTATATAGTTCTATACAGAGCTACTGTGCACTAACAGTATGCATTACAATTCATTGTACAGTACGCATACATACAGAGAGAGAGAGGGCGAGAGAGCACAGTCAGATTCCCACAGACCTTTACAGCAATGTTTAATAATGCTCAGCCAACGTTTTCACCAGGCTGGCCGAACGGACCAACTTCTGCTCTGGACAACACACGTAGCGCGCTCCCTCTCCCTCTATCAACGAGCCTACAAGTAGCCTCTGCTGCTGTGGCAGCTCTCGCTAACATGTACAGACAGGTTTCCATAATATGGACTTGAAGGCCTGCAAACATGGAGCGCTGGCTAAAACATACATCTGCGTCATCGGAAGTGGAACCCACTCAGAAAAAAACACCAGAACCTGAAATGGCTAGCTGTAAACCGCAGTGTTGGCGATTTCAGCATTATCAATATTAATCCTCAGAATCCTCAGTCAAGTAACAGTAATGTTTGTGAGGTGAACAGCAGTCCAAAGACCAGTTTCAGACAGGCTGGCTCAGAATATATTCATGGCTCGATCTTAACAACGGTGAAATTCAAATTTCAAGTTTCAAGTTTGTCATTTGCAGACCATGTCAGGACATTCATGCATTGAAATGCTTGTGGTGAGGCACAGGTAACGACTCTACAGCAGGGCAGCATTATGTACATACTAAAAACAATGCAGACAAAACAAAAAAAAAACGCAATATATAGAGACAGATGGGACTTATGTAAGAAAAACTGAGGGATAGTCTGTAATGGATAATCTGAGGAGAATATATACACATTTTAAAGTAACGTGGTGTTATTGTCCGTAGCAGTGATATGATATAAGAAATAATACTAACAAAGTGACCGACTGAAATGGTAATGTGGGAAGGACCCACAGCTTCACAGCTTGTTCAGAAGCCTGGCAGCCTGTGGTTAGAAACTTCATTAACCGGGTTGTTCTAGCCTGGATGCTGCGGAATCTCCTGCCTGATGGCAGAATGGCCATGTGGTGGGTGACACCGTCTGACAGGATCTTTATGATTTTCCTCAGGCAATGGGACTGATAGATGTCCTGAAATGCTGGTACCTTTTGCCTATGAAGCATTCTGCTGTCCTCACCGCTCCCTTAAGGGCCTTACGGTCACAGGCGGTACAGCTGCCAGACCAGACAGCTATTGAAGCTGTGCAGTTGCAGTGTGATGAGGAAATGAAGGGGCTTCTCAAAAACAGCTGCGTTATATTAGAAAACAAACTGGCCAATTCAAAATTTGGTCATCTGCTTAAAGTCATGACAGAGTGTCCTTCTTTTAAAAAGCTTTCAAAAAGAACAGGACAGGGTAAAACCTATGGTTAATCTCACATTAACTCCCTCCAAAGTGCATACATCCCCCATATGAAAAGTTTAAGGGTGGAATTTTGAAAAGTATTTCAGGCTCTTGTATTAAAAAAATAAAATGCAGGAAACAGAACTTTGAACAAGTGCTCTTTTATTTACATACAGCAGAGATACCTGCCGCTCACCGCTGACTGATACGGCAGGGATGCAGGCAAAACACTGTACAAATGTAGTCCGTGTGTGTGTGTGTGTGTGTGTGTATGTATCTCATATAAATTAGTGTAGGTTTCACATATCCCAGCCTTATATGGCCATATACCACCACAATTGTGGCAAAACCACATGTTGTCACCTATGTAAATGTATTTTATATTACCTAAATGTCGGTATGTTGACCAAAGCTGTCATGTACTAGATCATTTCATTAGGTTGGAGGGATCCAGCATTCTGTGATGTGTGTCTTCCACAGAAACAGTTGATGAAAGAGTGCATTTGTGTATGGAGCATGGATATGTCCACTAAAACAAATGGCCTCCAAGGTATAATTTATAAAACAAGCCTCTAAAGTCTGATGGGCTCCATATTTGAAGGTGTGGTAAAATTGGTGATAGACACACAAATCAACTGAATTCTGTAGTGAATGCAAGTTATTAAATTACACTACTTGGCAGAATGTTTTTATTGTAACTATTATTGCTGTGTTATTTGCTGAACATAAGCTGTTCCTCAAAAGCAGTGAACTATTTGAGGCTGTGTTAGTGATTTTATTCTGCTGTGCCTTGACCATAAGAAAATCACTGTAACGCGCGGTCACGAGTGGCTTATTTCATTCATGTTGCTTTATGTTAAATTATATCCAATAGCAGGGCTGCAGATTTGGTTTGACAGGTTGGGGTGACCAACACTGGTGGACATCCAGCAAACATGGGTGAACAAAGTAAGCTAACAGTTACACCCATCATATCTCATGTTTTGTATGTCAGTATTAAAACAAAGGAAAAAATAGGAATATCAGGCATATTCATATTCAGTTTTCCACTGTGTCACTAATGTTTTTAGTAAATATTTTAGCAAAATAGGCCAGTGATGATGAATATGATAATAAATATGATAATTAAGAACAAAATGGAACTGTTATGGCATAAGTCAATAAACATAGTACAGTAAAAAAGGGTTGAAAATGATTCCAGGGCAGGTTAGGGCTTCTTTATTTTATTATTACTGTCTATAACTGAATGACAAGCTGTTTTGCCTTGTTGGGAGTTTTAAATTGTATATAACAGCTATGTAATCATTGTTTTCTGCATCTTAACCACCCAACCAACTCCCACCCCCAACCAGTATGCAAAATATTGCTTTCTTTCTACAGTTTCTGGGTGAATCCTCTCACAATGTCGGCAATATCCATAAAGCCAGCTGCAGATGCAGTTTCTTTCACTGTATCCACACTCCCCCTATTTGGGCCCTCCAACTGCCGTCCACCAAGCAGTGTGTGCCCTGTGGCCCACATTCCACAGTGTGTGCCCTGTGTGCCCCACTACTATTGTAGTAGATACATCCATTGTGCTGTACATCTGTGGAAACATCTCTGAATGCCTTTTTTCAGATCGAACAATACGAGGCATCACTCTGTCCCTCTGTTCACTGTCTTTTATGTTGGTCTTACACATTTGCCAAGCATATGCAGCTAATTTGCTAATCGGTTCTTCCATTTTATTTGCAATAACTGGACATATGTTGTCTTACACAGACACACACACTAACACAACCACACCTACGACTGACCACCCGCCTACACACTCGCTGGAGGAGGGGGTCAATCAAGCTAACAGCTTCAGCAGCCAAGTGCAATGAGCCACAATGCAATTTCAGAATGAGATTTGTAGAAAGGAATGCCCCAGGGTGGGGTGAGGGGGTCCACTGGGAGCTTCTTGTTCAAGTAAAAAAAATAAATCTCTGACCACACAAATATTCAGTTGTATGCTCTGTATATATATATATATATATATATATATATATATATATATATATATATATATATATATGTATATATATGTGTGTGTGTATATGTATGTATATGTATATATGTATGTATATGTATGTATATGTATGTGTGTGTGTGTGTGTGTGTGTGTATATATATATATATATATATATATATATATATATATATATATATATATATATATATATATATATATATATATATATATATATGGATATACATGCACACACTCATAGTCAAGAACACAGTTGCACCCAGAAGGAAGTGTTGGATTGCAGAACTGTTTGGAAGGGAGATGAAGATTACAGTACAGTACATGATTAAAAATGTAGACTGATATTGGCAATATATACACTTACTATATAGGTAATTCTACAATTACCATGTCCATCTGTTTCTCTGCATACTTTGTTAGCCCCCGTTTACCCTATATAAATAAAATAAAACATGCAACATATAGGGGGGAAAAAACAAAATGTGCTTTGTGCAAAAAAAAATTCTGGCACATTTTATATGCCAGTGCCATATTTAAGTTTGTTTCCTATAGAATATTTGTTAACTAGAAAATCAGCAAAGCTTGTCATCATAACCTTTACAGAGAGTAATTTTACAGGTAAAATTATATTACATCACCATGTAAAACCAATCACATCCAAACAGTACTTTTGTCTTTCTTTCTCCCTCTCCTTCTCCCTCCCTTGTTGTCTCAGATTTTAGTCTAGCCAGAGAGAGTGCAAACTCAGATCATATATAATTATGATATATGATAATATAATCAATAATCAATTACAATCTCTCTAACATTCCAAAACATTTGAACTGGCACCTTCATATTGATGTCTCATGATGCATTGATGCGTTTTTACACTTCTGCTGTCACCCTATTAAAGCTGAGTGATAAGAATGTGTCCAGATTCATCAGGAGAAGGAACCCGATAGACCCACTTTAGGGCAATTCACAAAGGAGTCTGTTCTTTGTGTCCAGTAACTAAAGCCAAGGTGGATTGTTGACATGAAATGCTTTGATGTTGTTTGTAGAAGACTCAAATGCTGCAACAGTCTTTGCAGTAGTGTTTGAGAAAGCTACTTGCTGGTTTGCTTCTCCCCAGAGGAGCCTTACTCATCAGCAGAGAGCCAAAGCACAACCACTTCTCTTCACACCCAGCTGGATAACACATGGACTGGAACCACAGACTCCCTTTGCTTACACACACACACACACACACACACACACACTCAGACAGAAAGCAGAGGTTATGAGAAACTCCCTACCAGTCATTACACACACAAGATCATAAAAGAGGCTTTCCATGAAGTATAGTAGGGAGATAATCTGACAACAATACAATATGTATCACTGTGTTTGGCCCCAATGATATATTGTTTGGCCAATAATATTGACCGATACTGACAACTCACATTTTTAGAAATAATCAGCAAAGGTATCACCAATAATGCACTGATAATTAGCAACTTTTTCTTGCGTTTCACCATGTCAAAGCTCGTGGTCTCCTGATGATGGTTTGAAACATCAAGACGTGTCCACACATTTTTAAAAAATCATCTTCGTCCAGACCAGGTGATTTTTTTTATAAAATGATAGCAGCATATTAGAAACACAGTAGGCTGTGACTGGCATGGTATCAGACCTACGTGATACTGACTTAACTCTGATTCACAGTGCAATTTCTGCCAGAAAATAAAAGATTAAAAAGTGAAAGAAAGCATGCCGGTTGCCATGTGGTTGTTTACATTGCCATGGCGACACCACCATCTCTGAAAGCTCCGCGCAGTCCTGGTCAGATAGAGAAGCTGGGCCCCCCTACCACCACAATATTTGAATCATAGAGTTGACCCCGCCCCTCCAATCTTTCTTTGGTTAATGATCAAGTCACATATCTTTAGAATCACTGAGATATTTTTAATATTTGCAGTTGGGCAGAACTTTCAGACGTCTGCACTGTACAGTTTAATAAAAAGCTCAATTCAATTACAAACGTTAATGACTGATGAACTGCTGTGCAGACAGAAACAACACTGTGCATTACAGACAGAGTTCTGTACGCATAATAAATAAAAAGATCTTGCACAGTCAAGCACATGTTAACAGTGTAATGTCGGCACTTTAAAAAATACTTTTACTCCTTACATTTTCATTTAAGCCTTCAAAGAATTCAGAACAGGAGTTCTACACCGATCAGGCATAACATTATGACCACCTCCTTGTTTTCTACGCTCACTGTCCATTTTATCAGCTCCACTTACTCTATAGCTGCACTTTGTAGTTCTACAGTTACAGACTGTAGTCCATCTGTTTCTCTGATACTTTGATAGCTCCCTTTTACCCTGTTCTTCAGTGGTCAGGACCCCCATGGACCCTCACAGAGCAGGTACTATTTGGGTGGTGGATCATTCTCAGCACTGCAGTAACACTGACGTGGTGGTGGTGTGTTAGTGTTTTGTGCCAGTCTGAGTGGATGAAACAGCAGTGCTGCTGGAGTTTTTAAATACTGTGTCCACTCACTGTCCACTCTATAGCAGCGACACTGAGGTGTTTAAAAACTCCAGCAGCACTGCTGTGTCTGATCCACTCAGACCAGCACAACACACACCAACACACCACCACCACATCAGTGTTACTTCAGTGCTGAGAATGACCCACCACCCAAAGAGTACCTGCTCTGTGAGGGTCCATGAGTGTCCTGACCACTGAAGAACAGGGTAAAAGGGTGCTAACAAAGTATCAGAGAAACAGATGGACTACAGGCTGTAACTGTAGAACTACAAAGTGCAGCTATACAGTAAGTGGAGCTGATAAAATGGACAGTGAGCGTAGAAACAAGGAGGTGGTCATAATGTTATGCCTGATTGGTGCATGAATTTTGTATTGGCACAAAATTGATTCAGCATTTATGTTGAAGAATTATTGACAACTAGTGGAAAAGAGAGGTACTACAGCATTTATTGGAACTCATTAGACCTCTAATAATCTCCTCATCACTGAATCTTGCAGAAGCCCAGAGCACATTGCATGCTTTAAATTGAGAGCCAGATTGAATGTACTTGTTCACCTTTTACTGATGAGTGTACACCTGAGGACTAATTAGATAGGAGCGTATCTTCATGTACAATTTGTACAACCAAGCTGCAAAATTATAAAAAATATACCTAGCAAAAATTTAAAATTTTATGATGTCATGAAAACCAAGACATACATACATAAAGACAGAGATACATCTATATACACATACACACTCGCCCCAGCCAGCATTTTCATTAGTTACACTTCTCTTATTGTTACACTCACTGTCTATTTTCTGGTTTATCAAGTCCACCTACCATAAAGGTGCACTTTGTTCCACATTTTCAGACTAGTCCGTCTGTTTCTCTGCATACTTTGTTCTTCAATGTTCAGGACCCCAGAGACTCACCACAGAGCAGATATTATTTGGGCGGTGGGACATTCTCAGCACTGCACGGACACTAACGTGGTGGTGTGTTAGTGTGTGTTGCGCTGGTCTGAGTGGATCAGACACACCCCAAAACACCTCTGAGAATCATCCACCAACCAAAAATATCCAGCCAAAAACGTCCTGTGTCCACTGATGATGGACTAGAGGATGTCCACATAATTCCACATGTCTGCTATAAGTTCTTAAGTTTATATATATATATATATATATATATATATATATATATATATATATATACACACACACACACACACACACACACACACAGTATCTCACAAAAGTGAGTACACCCCTCACATTTCTGTAATATTGTAATATATTGTATTATGTCTTTTCATGGGACAGCACTATAGAAATGAAACTGGGATATAGCTTAAAGTAGTCAGTGTGCAGCTTGTATAGCAGTGCAGATTAACTGTCCTCTGAAAAGAACTCAACACACAGGCATCAATGTCTAAATAGCTGGCAACACAAGTGAGTCCACCTCACAGTGAACATGTCCAAATTGTGCCCTATTGTCCCTCCCTGGTGTCATGTGATTTGTTAAGAGTTACATGGTTCCAGGTGTGAATGGGGAGCAGGGCTGTTAAATTTGGTGTTTTGTGTACAATTCACTCATACTGGCCACTGGATATTCACCATGGCACCTCATGGCAAAGAACTCTCTGAGGATGTGAGAAATAGAATTGATGGCCTAGGCTATAAGAAGATTGTCAACACCCTGAAAGTGAGCTATAGCCTGTGGCCAAGGTCATAAAGCGGTTTTCCAGGACAGCTTCCGTTTGAGTAAAGAATTTGAGTCTATGTGTTCAGCGTCATATTCAATTCAATTAAACTTTATTGTGAATATACAATACAGGGTAGTAGAGTATAATGAAACACTATCGGGCTACTTCTCCGGTGCAGTAATAAAAGATAAATAGCAAACAGTGCAAAGACAAAAGACAGTAAAAGACAAGACAAAATGTGCAGAGTCAGTAAGTACAAGTATCGAACGTAGACAAAATGTGCATAGGCAAAGGTTATAACAGGTATATTGAATGTATAGACAGTGCATAGACAGATATTCAAGTGTATCAGTTACATAGACAGAAATGTGTATAGTGAAGTATAGTACAGTAAATGTAGAAGTACTATTGGTAAAAAAAGAGATGTAAACAGTGATCTGTATATAAAGTGTACAGTGCAGGTAGAGAGTAGCAGAATAATGTTCAGATAACATCTTAAGTAAACAGTTACAGTATAAATATATAAGTATACTAGAAATAAGGCTCAGTCAGAGATGAAGTGCACAGCATACAGTCCTCTGAGCTGGTGGAGCTCAGTGTGTAGTGAGCTGGGTGATCAGGCTGATTGGTAACAGACTGTAGTGTTGTTGTTAAGCTCAGGTCGATGCTGCCGGTGTGACCAGTTTGACAGCTTGGGGATAGAAACTGTTCTTGAACCTGGTGGTTCTGGCTCAGATGTTCCGGTACCTCTTTCCGGATGGCAGAGGATGGAAAAGGGGTGGCTGGGATGTGTGGGGTCCATGGATATGTTGATGGCTTTCCTCTCACATCGCTTGTCATATATGTCCTCTATGGGTGGGAGGATAGCTGCGAAGACGTGCTGAGCAGTTTTGACCATCCTCTGCAGGGCCTTGCGTTCAGCAGCAGTGGCGCTGCCGTACCAGACGGTGATGCAGCTGGTCAAGATGCTCTCCACTGTGGCTCTGTAGAAGCTGCAGAGGAGCTGTTGTGTCAGGTTGACTTTTTTTAACCTTCTGAGGAAGTGAAGGCGTTGTTGGCTTTTCCTGACAATATGGGATGTGTTGAGTGACCAGGTGAGATCCTGGGATATGTAGACATCAAGAAACTTGAAGCTGTTCACCCTTTCCACCATCGCCCCCTCGATGCTCAGTGTGCATGCTCTCTACTTCCGCTCCTGAAGTAAATAATCAGTTCTTTGGTTTTGCTGACGTTGAGGGAGAGGTTTTTGGTGGAACACCACTCTGTGAGGAGCTTTACTTCCTTTCTTTACGGTCCTTCATCATTGTTGGTGATATTGCCTATGATTGTGGTGTCATCCACAAATTTAATACAAGTATTGGAGCTGTGTTTTGCAGTGCAGTCGTAGGTGTACAGTGTGTAGAGCATTGGTGAGAGGACACGGCCTTGTGGACAACCTGTGCTGAGTGTGAGGGAGGGGGAGGTGTCTTCACCCATTCTAACACACTGGGGTCTGCAGGTGAGGAAGTCCATAATCCAGCTGCACAGGGTGTGACTTATTCCAAGTGTGTTGAGCTTGGAGACAAGTCTGGAGGGGATGATGGTGTTAAAGGCGGAGCTGAAGTCGATGAACAGCATTCTTACATAGGTGTTAGTTCCCTCCAGGTGGTTGAGTGCAGTGTGCATTGCCAGAGAGTCTGCATCCTCAGTAGATCTGTTTGCCCAGTAGGCAAACTGGTGAGAGTCCAGGGTGCTGGGAAGACTCCTCTTTATGTGAGTGAGGATCAGTCTCTCAAAGCATTTCATGACTATGGGTGTGAGAGCAATGAGGTGGTAGTAGTTCATGCTTGAGTCCCCATTCTTTGGGATGGAGATGATGGTTGTGGCTTTTAAGCAGGCAGGAACAACAGACTGTGCCAGGGAGATGTTGAAAATGTCTGTGAAGGTGGCAGCCATCTGATTGGCACAAGTTTTCAGGACCCACCCTGGAATGCCATCAGGGCCTGCTGCTTTCCGAGTAGAGACTTGTGTCAGTGCTCTCCTCACCATTCAGAGGTTGACTTCAAGAAATAGATGCATGAGTGCTGCCAGCATTGCTGCAGAGGTTGAAGAAGTGGGAGGTCAGCCTGTCAGTGCTCAGACCATATGCCACACAATGCATCAACTCAGTCTGCCTGGCCGTCGTCCCAGAAGGAAGCCTCTTCTGAATGTGACACACAAGAAAGCCCGAAAACAGTTTGCTGAAGACAAGCAGTCCAAGAACATGGATTCTGTAGTCTAACGAGACCAAGATAAACTTGTTTGGCTCAGATGGTGTCCAGCATGTGTGGCGGCGCCCTTGTGAGGAGTACCAAGGCGACTGTCTCTTGCCTATGGTCAAGCATGGTGATGGTAGCCTCATGGTCTAGAGCTGCATGAGTGCTGCTGGCACTGGGGAGCTGCGGATCATTAAGGGGAAACATGTATTTCAAAATGTCCTGTGACATTCCGCAAGACAGTTTTCCAGTTCGATAACGACCTCAAACACACCTCCAAGATGACAACTGCCTTGATGAAGGTAAAGGTGATGGACTTGCAAAGTATGTCTCCAGACCTGAACCCAATTGAGCGCTTATGGGGCATCTTCAAATGGAAGGAGGAGGAGGAGCGCAAGGTGTCTAACATCCACCAGCTCCGTGATGTCATCTGTGCAGCTCTGGTGAATTCAATGCTCAAGTGTGTTGAGTTATTTTCAGACAGTAAGTCTGTCCTGCTATACCAGCTGTACACTGACTACTTTAAGTTATATCCCAGTTTCATTTCTTATAGTGTCGTCCCATGAAAAGACATAATAAAATATTTGCAGAAATATGAGGGGTGTAGTCACTTTTGTGAGATACTGTGTATATATAAACTTGAGAGCTCATAGCGGACATGGGGAATTATATTAAAATGTTAGACATAAAACCTCCTGTAGCATTTTAGCACTTTCTCTTATTGCTCACTTAACATCTGCTAGCACGAGATTTAGCCATCACTGTAATTTGCTGTCAAGTGTAACTAATGGCGCTTGCCAGCTGGGACTGAGGGGAGAGTTTGAGTCATAATAGCTCTGACATAGTGGCCTGGCTATTTCCCCAGGGTCTTACAGTCTTCTGTTCTGTCAGGGGGGGGGCGTGGGAGAATTTGTAGAACATTTTACACTGTAGCATTCATAATAGCCACATGTGTAGTGATGAAAATGTGCATGATGGATTTGTTTCTCCTGGTGTGGATGATAGTGTGATACAATTCTGATATGAATTGGACTTTATTGCTGGCTGGTATGAATCAGACACTTAATGTAATGATAAATAGCAGCAGAAATCTCTTATGTAATTCAGTAGCATTAATATTGATAGCTGTACACGGTTATATTTCAGCAAGGACAGTAAATCATATGTCAGGCAGTCTAGACTACAGCTGCTGTGCTGCACTGCAGAACAGTTATTTATAGGAGGAAATCAGGTTTTAACCTCTCTTTCCTGATCAGTCTGTCCCAGTGTTGAGTACTTATTCATAGCTGCTCTGCTCTCACCTGAATTCACATCTTTCAGGATAATTAGACAGACATATTATGAAATCACTGGTGGATGAAGTAGTGGGGACTACGCTATGTAGGACAGAGTTTATCACCTGTTATTCCCTTCGGAAACATGCAATTAACCTACTCCCACAAATCAGAGCCATGTGTACACAAGCCACGAGTCCTCTGCATAGACACCATGCTTAGCTGTGGCCCAGATACCATTAGGGGAAGGGTATAATGATATATTCAGGTCACAATTTGATATTCTCACAATATTTTTGATAATTACCTCTTTGGCTGGATCATGTTGGAACATAACTCTGCAGGAGGCTGGGTGTCTGGATACTTTGGATGTATAGTGTAAGTGTATTATAGGTGATGCTGTGATGAATCCCACTGATGGCGAACTGGTCCTAACCAGTCCAGCAGATGCTAATTGGTTCCAGGTCAATCCAACAGAAAACTTAAGCACTGTAAACCAGTATCTCTGCTGGAAATGGGTTTGTTTCTTTGTGCAAGTTGAAAACACAGCCACTTTATTGGCATTTTAACTGGATGGACCAGATCAGATTTAGAAATCCAATAGAAATCATTAGCAGTCATCAGCAACCAGTTGATTCCATTTGAGGGATTTTGGCTGTCAGGTTATTTTTCCCAATGTTTTTTTTTTCCTTTATTTTAAGTGTTCCTTTTAGATGAAACAAACATGTTAAAAACAAATAAGGGTTAGGATTAAGTTTTGGGTTGAGGTTAAGGTGAAGGTTAGGATTAGGGCCAGGGTTAGGATTAGGATTAGGTTGTGGGTTGAGGTTAAGGTGAAGGTTAAGATTAGGGCCAGGGTCAGGATTAGGATTAGGTTTTGGACTGAAGTTAAGGTGAGGGTTAGGATTAGGGCCAGGGTTAGTGTTAGCTGTTGAGTAAAGTTGGTAGAGTTAAGAGTTTTGTGTAATGAAAGTAAGATATTAACAAAACATCAACTGAATATAAGTATTGTATCAACAGAACATCTACAAGATATTTACTTCAGTGTATTCAGATGCTTCACTACTGCTACTTCACTGATATGTTGCTCATGTGTTATGTTAACTGCAAAACCGTTTCGCTTCACTATATAGCCATACATAGAAAACCATGGATATTTTTTATATTTATATTTTTAAATGAAACATTATATGCAGAACAAGCTTCATATTTGGTCTGGCAAACAACACAGCTAGCTAGTCATGTGTGTATTTTCAGTGCAAGTCAAAGTAAAACATTTCTATTTTCACAGTATGGCTACATTATTTTCTGATCAGTGTTTCAGTGTTTATGATCTTGCGTGACTATACAGTCAAGCGAATTTCAATAGGCTGCATTGATTATTGCATTATATTTGTTTGTCAGAGTAGTTACATCTTCTTGTGGCCACTCGTGCAGTGTGGGCTGATTTTGTGGCCCGTGGGTAACAAAAGGTTGGGAGCTCATGCTCTGTAGTAAACAAAGCTGAGTTCATAGGTAGGGTTAGTTCAGTTTCATAGATGCCGCTGATGCCTGAG
Organism: Pygocentrus nattereri; assembly: GCF_015220715.1. Taxonomy (NCBI): domain Eukaryota; kingdom Metazoa; phylum Chordata; class Actinopteri; order Characiformes; family Serrasalmidae; genus Pygocentrus; species Pygocentrus nattereri. Next base: position 12,798,133 of record NC_051221.1, read on the forward strand.
CCCACCTATCAACACAACACTCTGCAATTTTTATACAAGCAACATAATGGCCAAATATTAAACCGTGAACAGCACAGTGTTTATACAGCGCCTTAAGACTGAATGCAGTTAATGTGTATAATGTGTTTCGAATGGCTTCAAATGTGGCTCAGCCAATCATATTTTAGAATATCCATTTTATGAAACGTTATTTATCACATAGTCTATCGATATCCGATACATTTTACAGCCGCTAATGCCCAACACAGGGCACTCTTTGAATTTTCAATAGACTTTCATTTTTAGACTTTATATGTTTTTGGTTTAGGATCAGGATCTATAGACCACCTAAAAAACTCTAATTTGACACTGAAGGCTGCTGAGTTAGGTCAGCTAGCGAACTAACAAGGTAATATTTATTTTCTCTGACTAAGCAGTACTGAATACTACTAAGTACTGGCTTATCTAATGCATTCCTGTGCTCCAGACCTCTGTCCTGGTCTCTGACTGTGAGTGAATAAACTTGTTTATCGGGTGAGCCATTTCTCAGTCTCCACACCAAGCACTCTTCAGCACATCGACCAGCAGTGGGTCAAGCACTCTCTGAGCTTGCAAGTGCAGATACTGAGAACTCTCCCCAACCACATTACCGTCTCCTCTGGTCCCCAGACCCACAGTCTAATCCATCTCCTTGGAATCAGATCAGCACTGTTAATGGGATTAGTCCTACCGTTTTCTGTTTCTCTGACATACCCACTTAACATGCAAATGACCAGACATCCTTTCAGGCACTGCCTGCAGACCAAGCCAAAGACACGTTGAATGCACACTTTTCTGGATTCTTTTCTCTCTTTTCTATTGTAAGGGTGTTTTCAAGTGTGCAAACTCAGCAAGAATTCATCAGCAGGCAGCTGTTGACAGGTTCAGCCTGGGTCTGTGCAACCTAACAATCCATACAATATGTAAAAACCATGATACTGTTTCTAATGTTTTTAATGTTAGTCTTTCATTGATTTGAATCAGGGCTACACAATATGGACAAAATGGACATTTTGTAATCAGGGTGGGGATCTGAGGGCCAGAGTCCAGCACAGTTTGGTGCTTTCATTGTTCTAGCACACCAGCCAAACCTGATAATTAACTGATTAATTGAAGCAGGTGTGCTTGACTAGGAAAATCACAAAACTGTGCAGGCATGGATGGATGTATGGATGGATGGATGCATAGGGGTAATGAATCCTGCTTCACTATTTGGCCATCTGATGAATGAATCTGAATTTGGCAGATGCCAGGAGAATGCTACCTTCTGGACCACGTAGTGGCAAGAGTAAAGTTTGGTGGAGGAGGGTTTGCTGGAGCTGTTTTTGGGCTGAGGGTTTGGGTTTAGCCCCTTAGTTCCGGTGAAGGGTAATGTTAGTTTTACGCACAAAGACATTTTATACAATTAAATACGTCCAACTTTGGTTTGGTAAGTTTGACATGGAGAAACCAGTGGCCTGCAGAGAGCCCTGAACTGAACCCCATTGAAGACCTTTAGGATGAACTAGAACACTGATTGTTAGCCAGTGCTTCTTGTCCAATATAAGTGCCTTACCTCATGAATACTCTTTTGACTGAATGTGCACAAATTCATGTGGCAGCAGTGCATTGCAAAAAACATGCAGATACATATGTGATTACAGATACTCAGTGATTTTGATCATGGCATGATTGTTGGTGCCAGATGGGTTGGTTTGAGTAATTCTATAATTATATAACTGCTGATTTACAGGGATTTTCACACAAAACAGTCTCTAGAGTTACTCAGAGACTGTTACTCTAGAGTTACTCAGAACAATATGGAGCAATAAAGAAAAAACATTCAGTGGGTGGTAGTTCTGCAAACAGAAACACCTTGTTAATGACACAGGTCAACGGAGAATGGCAAGTCATGTTCGAGCTAACAGGAAGGCTACGTTAACTCAGATAACCACTCTATACAGTTGTGGCGAGCAGAAAAGCATTAAATGCTTTGCATTACCTGTCGAGCCTTGAGGTGGATGGGACACCACAGCAGAAGACCAAGTTGGGTTTCACTTCTGTCAGCTGACAGAAAACTGAGGCTGCAGTGGGCGCAGGCTCACCATAACTGGACGGTTGAAGACTGAAAAAATGTAGCCTATTCTGATGAATTTCTGCACTCAGATTGTAGGATCAGAATTTGGTACCAACAGCATGAATCCATGGACCCAACTTGCCTTGTGTCAACAGTCAAAGCTGGTGACGGTGGTGTAATAATGTGGGGAATGTTTTCTTGGCACAGTTTGATCCCATTAATGCACCATGTCACGAAGCAAAAGTCGTTTTAAACTGGTTTCATGAATGTGAGACAGTGAGTTCAGTGTTCTTCACTGGCCTTCCCAGCCACTGGATCCAGTAGAACACTTTCAGGATGTGGTAGGACAGGAGATGTGCAGATGAATCAAATCTGACAAATCTGTAGGAATTGCATGGTTTGATCAAGTCTACATGGACCAGATTCTCAACAGAATGTTTCCAAGATCTTGTGAAATGCCACAAAACAGTTGATGTTTTGAGAGCAAATGAAGGCCCCAGCAACCTCACTGCACCGACCTGCTGCCCCTTGATGGTGGGTGATTCTATTATCAGAAACAAAAAGCTCCACTCAACTGTCGTCCATTCCGTATCTAGTGCCAAAGTCTCGGACATTACACAACGGCTCCCCAGCTTTTTAGAGAGGTACCACTTTGTGCAGAATATAGTGTGGGCTATTGTGGGCTGTAAATGATATTAGGGTTCAGAGCACAGAGCTGTTGAAAAGGGACTTTATATTTCTGTTGTCTACCACAAAAGACAGTGGCAAACCTGTTTTTATTTCCAGTTCAGTTCCATCCCTGTGTAGAGGTGCAGGACCTTTTAGCTGTGAAGATTTTAAATATTCATAGTTGGCTCCCAAAAACCTGCCTCTCCACTAGTTTGACTTTTAATGACGATTTCAATCTCTTCTGTACCCACCGCTCTTTCTACACACATGATGGGATTCACTCCAACATGCTTGCTTTACATTTTAGGACACAATTTATTCTATTTTGTTTTGAACTCTAAATGACTAGCAATCTTTGCTGAAATATTCCAGTAAATACTAGTCGTAGGCCTAGGATCAGCTATTCATACTATTCAATTATGTCGTTAATAATACTCCTTCACCATTTTGGTAGACGAGCTGTAACTGACTGCACTCTGATAGAGTTCATCTCGTCACTGTTGCTGCAGCTACAACCCTACAATCTGGATAGAAACCAAGTAAAATAGACTACAGTGACCACAAAACACACATGAAGATATGTGGACACCATAGATGCAGTGAGATCTAGCTGACCAGAAGAGCTCTGCCAATCTTTTAATGCACGTTTTTATGCAGCCAGTCATATATTTGACAGCACTGATCTGAGACTGCAGCTGGTTGAACCAGATATAACCTCTGTCTCTAGCCATGGATTGGTCTCCATATTTAGTGGCCAACACTCTTACTGCATTTAAAATGAAACAAAAGACCACAGGGAGGATGGACTGGACACCTATTTCCTGCATCTTGCTGCTCCCGTTATTGTAGAACACCTCAATCTTTCCAATTTATTATGTTAAATTCCAAATATCTAACAGTTCATACAATTTCCCTACACAGAGGAGGCAAGGCATCAGATTTCAAAACATCATGCATAGCTAGAATTTTGAAATCTTTAGTGAACTTAAAAGATTTCATTATGAAACTTCAGTCTCTTTTAACCATTAATCTGGCTTTGAGCCCTTGTTTTAGTTGGGAAACTGCCCATGGTGTGGGCCAATATCGCGGCACTACCACAGGGAGAATCATTCTCACCCACAAGCTTCTCCTATCTTTGCAGGCTTCAACAAACGGCTTTATGCCAGCAAGCATTCCTGCAGAGCTTTGCAGATTGGTTTTTAAGATGAATCGTCGGAAAGGGGGAGAAGAGGTGTAATACGCTGCAGACTTCGAAGTACGGGCCTCAGCGTCCGCCGCAAGTTTCCTGCACTGCCAACAGTCCTTCTTTCCAATATGCAGTCTATCCGAAACAAGATGGATGAATTGGAAGCGTGAGTTAAATTCAGACATGAAGGGAAGGAAGCATGTCTTCTGGCCTTTACTGAAACATGGCTTAGCGAATCAGAACGTGACGAAGAACTGTTAATAAGTGCGTTTGGTAGCTCATTTTCGATTTCGATTCTCCCAAGTTTATTCTCTGTGATTTTAACCATTGTAAACTGGACAAAACTTTTAGGACGTATGAACAGTATGTGAGTTGTACCACTACACAAAATAACTCCATGATTGATCTTTATTATGGTTCTCTGGCTAGTGCTGCTAAATTTGTTGATGCCTTCTTTTGGTGCATCCAAATAAATCAGAAATGTGTTACGGATCTGTTTAGGAGGGTGAACATGAACAAAGCTGTCGGTCCTAATGCACATTTTGCATCCTTGTGCTGATCACCTTAGTGAGGTTTTCACAAGACTTTTCTAGTTGTGTATTAAATGTGGTCAGATACCTACAGTCTGGAAAACATCCACGATAATACCTATTCCAAAATTGAAAAAATGCCAAGAAATTAAGTGAGTTTAGACCGGTTGTACATTTACGGCATTTGGCTGACGCTCTTATCCAGAGCGACTTACAACTTGATCATTTTAAACAGGGGGGGCCAAGGTGGTGTTAGGAGTCTTGCCCAAGGACCCTTATTGGTATAGTGTAGGGTGTTCACCCAGGTGGGGATTGAACCCCAGTCTACAGTGTAGAAGGCAGAGATGTTAACCACTACACTAACCAACCACCGTTGTATTCACATCCCTTGTTTTAAAAGATATAATTGTCTCTCTTGTTGGTAACAAATGAGATCCTTTGCAGTTTGCTTACCAAGCAGATAAGGATGTAAAACTTTTTTATCCTTAATAGGGTGTATAAGCACCTTGAGAGACCCCATACTCATGTGAGACTTATTTGCTGATTTTTCTTTGGCTTTTAATAAGATGCAGCCTCATATTTTGATTGAGCGACTGGCTTCTTATTTTAAACTACCTGATCAGCTGCAGGTGTTGCTTTTAAATTTTTTGACCAACAGAATTCAGCAAGTCTGGGTGAATGGGCCGTATGTCCAGCACCATGGTCTCAAATACGGGTGCACCTCAGGGTTGTGTCCTGTACCCTTTGCTTTTTATTATGTACACGGACAGCTGCAGAACGTCTAGAGAGGGCCGCTGTCTTGTAAAATTTTCTGACAACACTGTATTGTTGTCTCGTCTTCAGGGTTCAGAGTCAGATCATGGTTGTGCTCTTCCTGCCTTTGTTACGTGGTGTGATGAGAACTTTCAATAAATGACCTTATTAAAATAAATAAATGAAAGTGTTTTAACTTTCTCGTTTATTTGTTGGTTCAATGGGCTGTCCATGAAGCACAAGAATAGCCTGAAGGGTGTTGTAAAAATCTGTTCAAAGATAATTGCAGTCCAACATAGAGACCTGGGCTCCCTGTGGGAGAAACAAGTAGCTCAGAAAGCAAAAAGAATTATGGGTCAATCTGATCCTATTTTGTCCAGTGAATTTACTGTAGTGCTGTCAGTTTGGTGTTATATTACACCCTTCGGTAGAACAAATCGCTAGTCCAAGTCTTTTATTCCATCTGCTGTCAAGCTATTAAATGCTGTTAATAGTCTTTTTAAATGATTGTTATATTCGTTGTCTCCATGCATTTATTTATTTATGTATGTATTTACCTATGTATGTGGATTTGGTGTCTTACATGTGTAAGAGTTTTTTTTTTTGTTTTTTTTTAAGTATGTATGTGTGTGTATATATGTGTATGGACGAGAAGGCTGCAAATTAATTGCACTTTTTGGGACTAATAAAGTATTCTGAACTGAACTGAACTGAACAGATTTAATGCCCGTCACCAAAGGGGTCCCACAAGGTTCAGTCCTCAGTCCAGTTTTGATTAATTTTTTTATTAATAATCTTGCTGCCTCTGGCTGCAAAGTGCAAAGTGTATGAATATGACACTGTTAATTTTATTTATCTTTTTAATAACTGTTCATAATAAACGTCATACTGCACTCTGCAGTTTGCACTAAGTATCAAAAGCTGGGATTACAGTATTTCATCTGCACTAAGTATCAAAAGCTGGGATTACAGATGGTAAAGATGGCGGGGAAAAAAGCCCCAAAACATGACACTGGATGAAGGAGGAGACTTCACATCTCATTTCTGTGTGGGGTGACACCCGTCATCATCAGCAGGTCAAAATGATGATGTGTAGTCATGGTGTATCGGAGGGATAATACACCACATTATTGTAGATTGTATTTTAGTTGTGGATTAACCCCTTAAATTGTTAAGTTGTTAAAACATTTTATTACACACTTCTAAAGCTTAGAATAGCTCAGCCAGTTTGCACTGAAGACCCTGTAGTTACTGAATAACCAGCCTTTGCATGTAGTAAGGCTACAATTTTAAGAGGTTAAGGAATTGGAACAAATCAAGCTGCATTTTAGCTGTTAGCTTTGTATTCAGGTCACAAAAAATGGGGATAAATTTAGGTGCTTTTTTTATGATGAGGTTTTGTTATTACATTATCGTGTTGATTTTGAACACAGCTATTGGCTCAGAGTTTAGCAAATTGTAGAAGATAGTTCACTTCAGAATTATTACGTAGCACACCTGTAAAAACTACAGTCAGTGCAGATTCAAACTGGATCAAATTGACATTGTCAGTAATCGTTCAAACTCCTGCACCCACCCAAGTAAAACTAATCCAGCACCCAATAGGGCTTAAACTGAGATTTAGTCTGGAACCCTGTTTGAGTTAAACTTAGACACTTATCAAGGAATGTCTATAATGAGCACAGTAAAAAGTTAGATGATTGATTTGGCTCATTGTGGAATGTAATTTAATTTGACATTTATTTTCAAAATTTTATTTTCATTTTCAGCATTTTTTCAACATTGTATGGAAATTCATTATATCAAAATTATCAAATTGTATCAAAATTATTAAATTGTGTCAATGTATCATAATGTAATTCACGTTAATGTGCTGAAATACCTATAGCAATAATCCCAGATAATATATTGGGTAATAAAATCACTTCTGCTTGTGCTAATGTCATTTTTCTGGTGATATGCCATTGCAGATTACCACTACAGTCACATAAAGGTGGTCCACAAGTGCAGCTGTACAGAATAGAGGTTCTGATATTCTCTGTAAGATTGACTCTTCTCTCGCTCACATACACATACCCTCTTCTTATCTCTGCAGTTCGTGGCTCATCCTAACTGCCAGCAGCAGCTGCTGACGATCTGGTATGAGAACCTGTCAGGCCTGCGGGAGCAGCCCATCGCTGTGAAGTGCCTGGTGGTGCTGGTGGTAGCTCTGGGACTCCCCCTCCTAGCTGTGGGCTATTGGTTTGCTCCATGCAGTAAGGTAAGTCACATATGTCAAGGTAAAATCCAGTGACCTCTTACGTCTCTTGGCCTGCAGCAGTGCGCAGATTCGGGGAGGCAGCTTAGAATTGATGATGAGAGAGAATGAAATAGCTAGGATGTAAACAGTCATTCCGAGTGGTTTGGCATGAAATGCTCATTTCTGGAGAAACAGAATCAGAATTGTTCACAGTGGTGGTGATAGGAACCAGGTACTGAGGTTGCAGTCCTGCTCTGTGAGTTTGCACAGTCTACTGCTTTGTGGCTGCTCTTATTCCTAGACAGTTCCATTTCACAGCAATAGCCCTAGCGGTACTACTGCAAAATTCCTTGAAACACTTGAGATTCCTAAATCATTCCAAAAAAACTAGATAGACTGCATCTCACTTATACAGGAGCAATGACTTTTTCAAGTGTTGCGTAGCAGTGCCACTGTAAGCAATTTGGACATGCGTTGTTTTGTAGATGTTAAGGATTGTAAGTACATGAACAACCGCAACCAACCCAGCTGCTCCCCCAGAAATGCCCCCCGTGAAGCGTCTTTAGCATGCTACCCATCAGTGAGTCAGTTCATTCACTAGTACTAGCCAGATGCTTCACATCTAATAAATCTGACATGAAACTTCGCTGATCGTTTTTGATAGTAAATAAAATGGCAATATTTGAGTTGTAGACATTGTGACCCCTGGTTCCTATCACCACCATTGTGAAGAAATGAGAATTGCTAAGTTTTTCTATGATGCACCATTTCACATCACACCACTTTTGAATAACTTTGCTTCTCAATGATTGAACTATGTGGAAATTTTAAAAAATAATAATTCCCCTTTAACCCTGTATACCACGGTATGCAGCCTTACTGTAGTCTCTAGTCTCCTCTCCATCAGAAAATAAAGTGAGTTATCTCTCTTTTAAACCTTCTGAGCAGCACTGTAGATAATACTGACATTAATACAATCATCCTCCTCTGTCAAGCAGCCCTCAGACTGTTCTTTGCACCTTTTCGTGACTGCAATTTACAGCTGTTTCCGTGTAGCATTAACCTGTCAGGTCTGTAGAGCTATAGCCCACACTCGCAGTAGGAGCCACAGAACAGCAAACAAAACAGTGGTTATCCATCTGTGCTCGGACCTTGTAAAATCCTGATTGATGATGTGTCTCAAATGGAAACTAAAGTCCAGCAGCTAATTTAGTCTACGTGGAAATGGCAATGTTTTTCCCACCTGAGGGTCACAATGTGCCCACTTCATCTTTCTACCTGCTGACCACAACAGCGTCTCCAAATCAATTTTATGAACAATCAGTCGTTTAGAATGAAACCGATCTGCTGCGCGACTCCAAGAAGCCCAGATCAGTGATTTATGGGTGTGTGTGTGCGCATTATTCAGGTCTGTTATACATGCACACGTTAGTTCTCCCAGTCGGTGTTTGTCATTTATGCAGAGAATATTTTTCACTAGGGATGAACAGAAATGTTGGCCAGCAGGAAAATCGGCAGGAAAAAGTGTCACTTTCAGGTTTTGGCCATAAAAGAATTTTCAAATTTATACAGGTCCACAATGGAGTGTCAAAATGTGGCACTTGAAAAGTCACTTATACTTTATTAATGGTAAAGAAGTGGTAAATAGCAAGTAAAAACACTGATTTCTTTGCTCTCCATCACCGGTCAGTGCAGACGCATTTAAACACAAACACAGTCCACTGCAGCTGCCTTTTAGTACAGTCTGTAACTTACATGCTTGTGAACATTAAATATTGAAAGCAGTTTGTTAGAGCTTGTTAGTGCCCCTGCTGGACAAACTGCAGATTGCTAGACGAGAGTTCCAAAGCAGTGTTCATATATTTTAAAAGCACAGGCGTTGTCTGTCGTCATAGCAGAAGGCACTCTTGAATTTAGCTGTAAATGCCCTTGGGAAATCACATAGTAATACATTTTTATTATTTTACAAATTTTAATCATCAGCATCATCATCATCTTTAACCGCTTAGACCAGATAGGGTCATGGTACCAAGCTAACTAAAGTAAATTAGTCCTCTACTTTTCTCAATGCAATTTTTGCATTTGAAGCATTGTAACCATTAATATGTTATTTCAGAAGCCTAAATAACACAGCAAATTGTACACAAAAGAACACTTTCAATCTCAGTCAAGAATTTCTATTTTGGTGCATCACTGTTATTCACTCTAAAAGCATCTAGACACCCCTAAGGTGCGCTCTTTGCTGACACAGGTTTATAATCTCCATGGAAAAGCATTGCTAATAGAATGAGATACTCTGGCCACATATAAACCTAACCAAGCACTGGCTAGAGACAAAAAATCCCCCCTTGGCACTGGACTTTAGAGCATTGTTCTCTGGAGTGATGGAGCTCCATCCATTTAGGATGAGTTGGACTGTCCAGAGCTGATCGTCTAACATCAGTACCTGACCTCATTAATGCTCTTTGGCTGAATTTGCTCAAATCCCAGTGGTGGACAAAGTACACAAATCATGTAGCTGAGTTACAGTGGAGATACCCAAGGTAAAATATTACTCCAGTAAAAGTAGAAGTTCCTCCCTTTAGACCTCCACTTGAGTAAAAGTACTAAAGTATTTACCTTCAAATGTACTTAAGTATAAAGTAAAAGTACTAAAAGTGTAATTCTGGCTCTGATGTCCTGTTATCATTTTTATAACAAGACTGGCTTCATGAACTCATTTCAGGTGAAGATCCTCCAGCGTCTCTCTTGGTAAACCAGTCTTTTAATAGAACATCATTAATCAGTGACGCTGACGTCTATTAAAATGATCATAAGCACAAAACACTGAAGGTAAACAGTTTCCATCAAGGAGAACCGAGTGGCTCTGAAATCACTTTTACACACAAGCAAAGTTTCAGTTTCAGATTTATTTACAACTTAGTTCCAAGTTTAAGTTGAATAAAAACTGGCTTTAAACTCAGGATCACAGATGAGCTCCTTTACTATGTTGATCTGTAGGCCTCTGTTCATAAACATAAACCAGCCCAAACTAATTTACTATAAAATGAAATGGTGTTTGTAGAAATTCAGAAAAAAGCCGCGTCAGTCACGACTGCATATGTGGACATATTTCTATATTGTGCTCTATTTACACAAAGTTAGGTTAGTTCATCATTTATGTAGGAATACATTTACATTACATTACATTTCATTCATTACTGTCCACCACTGTCACATCCTCACAGCAGTGTTCCAACATCTAGTAGAAAACCTTCCCAGAAGAGTAGAGGCTTTTACTGCAGCAAAAGGGGGACAAACTCCCAATTAATACCCTTGATTTCAGAAGACACTCTGAATGGACAGGTGTCTATAAACCTTTTGTGCACAGTGGCTGACGTGAGATTGAACTGTTCTCAGAATGCCAGGTGAGCCATTTTCCTCTTGTACAGATAACAAGGGAATTTTTAGACCAGAGCAGAGGAGAGGATGTGGAATAGCAGCAGATGGTCCATGCCAGCTCCTCTGGCAATTCTGTCACTGAGAGATAAAACTGCAGAGATGCCCTATCGGAGGAATGATAATAAACGTTTCTATTTTGCCTCAAACTCAGTGGAGCATAGATTGTAGCTGAAAGAAAGGGATTAATTGATGCTGCCAGGTTCTCAGTGGTATTATGTTGAAACATGTACCAGTTAATACAAACAAAAGGCAAGAATAATACATTGTGATCCAATACGAGCATTGAGAAATGCAGAATTTTGAGTGGCCTGCTTAAATGACGTTTTCTTGATTGTCTATGTGAAAATAAGTGAACACATCCTCTACAAAGAATACACTTCTGCACATTTTAGTTCACAATGACTATTTATTTGTCAAAATGCCTAATATGTTCATTTAATAATAATTTAGCAAAGAAATGGAAATGTAGACAGGACCACTTCTGTCAAAGAAAACTGTTTGTTGTCTTGTGCAGTTGGTTATATTTGACAGTATGGCTCTGTTCTGGGATCTCCCTACCCTAACATATGCATACATGGAAAGCTCAAGGCAGGGAGAGCAGCAGAAAGACCCCCAAACAAGCATACCGGGCAAATCTTTGGCCAGCAGGAGGTTGCGAAGAGGCTTACAAAGGAAGCAGCAAGAACAAGCAGGCTAAAGCAGCTTAATTAAGCACCCTGATGAACAAATAACTTTAATGAATGGCAAATTTAAGCTTACAGAATCACAGGACTAACTGAGCAACAACACTGATGCAAGTCACTCTATCAACAACTTTCACTTCAGATGTAATACTCAATGGCTACGTTTACACAGCAGGTAAAAGTGGCCCAAATCTGGTCTTTTTCTCCGTATGTGACACAGATGTGTGTGTGTGGCAGTGTGAACGGCAAAAAATGCATTGAATCTGACATTTTCAACTCCGATTTGAGACACTTTCATGTGCCGCAATGCGACTCGGTCTGAACAGTCAGATCGGAATTTATGCATCTTTTACGTTAGTCTATCTCGACATTCGTCATACTTTCACATTGCTGAGACTCGTAAACATTTAGGCTGATGTTTCTGTTAAAAAATGAGAGGAAACGCATCACAAGTGCTCCATGTTCGAAGAGGTTTAGAGCGAAACAGCCAAACACGGCCGAAGGAGACCGAGGCTACAGCGTCAAGAACAGTTTAAAGAATCAGAGGACACGATCCAAAGAAGTGTCCGTGTGCAGAATAACGTGCCCTTTGTGGCTTGTCTGAACTAACACTATGCTCAAGTTGTGCACTAAAATTAGCAGAAAAAATCCATAATTACGTGTATTACCTGTAAATGTGTTTCAACTTGATGTGAGATGTTAAAATGCCTTTTTGACATCACTGGCACTGACTGGTAGCTTCCTGTGATCAGGCCAAATCATCATGCTGGTTTAAAGCGGGATACTACACCAAAATGGCTGTTTAATTCAATCTCTGAGATATGAAGTCATTCAGAGTGGCTTGATGTGAAATGATTCTCTGTAGAGAAACGTACTGACTCTTTACAGTGGTGGTGATAGGAACCAGGGGTCTTGCACAAATAAATCCAATTTATTTACTATCCGAAAAACAACCAGTAAACCTACACCACTTTTTATATGTAGTGTTGATGAAGGTAAAATAGTGGCAAGTCTGTTTTCTTTGGTTATTATATTTTCCTTGCATGTGCCTCTGCCATGAATGGCTTTTGAAAGATAGGTCTAAAGTTTATCTCAAAACAATGGGGGGGTAGTTCATAAAGCAGACTTTCTCAGTTAGCCTGACAGACCAAAAAAATCGTCCTGTCCTATAGGAGAAGAGTTATTGGACACTGCTCAACTTGGAATGATCCAGTTTACTAAGAAATCCTGCTTTATGAAATACCCTTGATGTCTCAACTCTTTATCACCACCACTGTGGACAGTTCTGATTTCTGACTTTCTTAAATCTTAACCATTTAATCAGGCAGACATTTCATTAAATTGGTAGAATTCCCCTTCAACTTGTTTTAAACTGGGCAGTGTTGATATATTATTGTACACTGAGAAAATAGATTTACACTTTTCTGTTATGATGATATGCATTTATATGTGGAAGACCCTGCTGTCCAGAAGCGCTGTATCTGACTGCTGTGTGGTGTGTATGTCTTTATCAGCTGGGGAAAGTGCTGCGGAGTCCCTTTATGAAGTTTGTGGCTCACGCTGCATCCTTCATCATCTTCCTCTGTCTGCTCGTTTTCAACGCGTCTGACCGCTTTGAGGGAATCACCACTCTGCCAAATGTCACGGTAACTGACCACCCGCTCCAGATCTTCAGGGTGAAGACCACTCGCTTCACATGGACTGAGATCCTTATCATGGTGTGGGTGGCAGGTAGGCTGCTGGACACTAAAATATTAGTATTAATATTAGTATTTTTTTATGTTGGATCTCACAGAAACACACAGTCTTCATTAATCTTGTCCAAAGCTTACCAAGCTTACTTAGCTTCCAATCCAAGAATGGATTTATTATGCTGGGGATGAATACTGGAAAGATGCTAAGATACACAGGGATGCTATAAGAATAACAAGTGAAACTTTCATAGTTGTTCCTGGGGGCCCCAAAAGCATTGCACTGTTGCATATACTGTTGATATAATCCTAATCATTATAGCAAATGTTTGAAGGTTTTCAGTCATCCAAGTCATTGATCTGGTTAGTTTGCAAAGCAGATACATTTGTGGTACAATATTGAAGATGTTTAACCTTTCTAACAACCAAAAAACATCACTAAACAGAAGCTATAGAGTGCTCAGAAGTAGTCTTGGACACATTTTCCATCATCCATAAATTTACTTTTTAGAATGGTTTAATTTATGTATTATGCTAATTGTACTTTACTATATTAAAAGGTACATAATTTCTGCTATAATATAACTTATCAATCAATACTTTGCGTCCAGTTGAACAAACTTCTAACATTGAATTAAAAACTCTTATTTAAAAAATCAAACACTTAAGAAACCTTGAATTAATCTGTCAAACAATGCTGCCTCTTCGTCATAATGTCTGTAATACAGATTGTATACATTGAAAATTCCATAATCAAATGTGAAAATTGTACAGAGGTCTTGGAAAAAGACAAGATGTGATCCAAACCTGCCTCACTCTGGACAAGCGTAGCTGAACATCAGTTGTCTAAATTCTGTGCCTAGAAAACTTCATGTTGTCATCCAAAAGAAGAGATATGTTACAAAATATTATCCTGTTAATGCAAAACATGAACTTAACATACTTTGAGTTTTCAGTAGGTCTGCAGGAAGAACTGGTAGCTGTCATTCCTGTCACACCTATATTAAGTTTTCAATGGAACAAGGCAGTGCACCCCCACTGCATCATAAGCACATGGAGCCACATTCATAAAACATAATCCTGCTATATTATTCACTACACAAAATGTTTGCCACTGAAATGGAGCCGTATTCATGAAGCCACCGTGGCGGTGCAGCCATGGCGGTGATTAGTGCTGGCCTTTCCTTATCGCTGTGGTATTTATTAATGTGTCTTAGCTAAAATAAAATTGACATGTTTATGTGCTAATGCATATTAATGACCAACACCAAACACGTGTTTGGCTACCACAGAGGACACAAGCAAAGGAAACCAAAACAACAGAGCTGAGAGTTCTAATAAAAGAAGTAAAGGTACTGTTTAGAAAAACTGCAGCAGCTGTATCAGTGTGGTATCAAAGCACTTCAATTCACAGTGAAAAGCTGTAGTAAGACAGAAAAGAAGGAAAAAAGAAGAAGAAACGTGAAAATTAAAGAATTCCTGACACTGGACAAAACCTCTGCGACCCTGACGGAGAAGCGGCTTAGAAAATGGATGGATGGATGGATGGATGGACAAAAACCGCATGGTTGAGTAAAATTTTACTGAAATGTATGAATATATATGTCTGTAATTTGTTTAGCATCAAATATGATACGTTTCAAAAGATTATTGAATCCACTGTTTCCTCTTGGATTTTTAGTCACTTTCTTTTCAATACTGTCCAGCCTGTGAAGATCAGGCTGAGGCCGTGGCAGCCGTACCTGTTTCTTTCAGTATATTTTCTTGCTGTAAAGTTGAAAATAAGCAAGATACACTATCCTTAACAGTGGCTCACCTTTGCTGGCTAGCTAGCTAGTATTCACACATTACAGCGAGCAAGTAGACAGGTTTTGCAGTGATGTGTTTTATATAATGGAGGAAATAGGAAGTGGCCAGGCTCCTTTTAAACTAGATCTGGGAAGACGATTCAGATGGTAATAATTAATTGCAACTTTAAGACTTTTCATATATTATATAAGGTGATTTTCTGGATGTTAATGTGTTTGTTTAACCATTGTCAAACCTCTCCTCGAGGAAGCAAGCAAGCAAGCAAGCAAAATTTATTTATATAGCGCTTTTTACAACAGGTGTTGTAACAAAGCAGCTTTACAGAACAATCAGTATTACAGAGAGAAGAGAAAAGAAGAAAGAAAATCCGGGTCCGAGCCCCCATGAGCAAGCCAGCGGCGACGGTGGCAAGGAAAAACTCCCTAAAAGAGGAAGAAACCTTGAGAGGAACCAAGACTCAGAAGGGGAACCCATCCTCCTATGGTCGACACCGGACAGCAAACATTATTAGTATGAAGTATTATAGTAAAGTGGGAAAAAAAAGAGAGAGATCTGAGGGTGAGGACTGCACAGCGCTGTACAGCAAGAAGCTCAGTGGTGGTCAAACCGGTCCAGAAGGCTGGTGAGCAGCGGCACCAATCAAGGCAGTAGAGGCAACAGCATCAGGCACACAGGATGGGCAGCTGATCAGCTCGGCAGAGAAAGGAGAAGAAAAAACAGAGTTTAGTACTGTAAAGAGTGGCTGACCACAGAATACAGTAAAACAGAGCAGTGTAGACTCCAGCAGGTCTAGACCTGACACTGAAGACTAGTCACCAAATGCTTGACTGTACAAATAAGTTTTTAGCCTAGACTTAAAGATTGGGGCTGTGTCTGATTCCCGAACATTGGCAGGAAGATTATTCCAGAGCTGGGGGGCTTTGTATGAGAAAGCTCTCCCCCCTGATGTAGCTTTATTTATTCTAGGTACCAGTAGTAAGCCAGCACCTTGTGATCTAAGTAGGCGTGATGGTTCATAGTGGGAGAGGAGCTCACTCAGGTACTGAGGGGCGAGCCCGTTTAGAGCTTTATAAGTCAGTAATAGAATTTTATAATCAATGCGAAATTTAACTGGTAACCAGTGCAGGGCTGATAAAACTGGACTAATATGGTCAAACTTCCTAGTTCTTGTGAGGACTCTGGCTGCAGCGTTCTGGACCAGCTGAAGCTTGTTAAGGCTTTTGCTGTGACATCCAGACAGCAGGGCATTACAATAATCTAGCCTTGAAGTGATAAATGCATGAACTAGCTTTTCTGCATCCTGTAGAGATAATGAATTTCTTAATTTAGCGATATTGCGGAGATGCAGGAAGGCTGTTCTAGTGATATTAGATATATGTGTGTCGAAGGAGAGATCAGCGTCTATCATGACACCAAGATTTTTAACAGATAGGCTTGATGAAACTGAGAGATTGTTAAGTTTTAGTGTTGAGTTAGACAGTCTGTGTCTGGCTAATTTTGGACCAAGAAGCAGGACCTCTGTTTTATCTGAGTTAAGTAACAGAAAATTATTTGACATCCAATCTTTTATGTCTTTTATACAGTCCTCAATCTTGCCAAGTTTAATTTTATCATCCGGTTTACTTGATATATATAACTGGGTGTCATCTGCATAACAGTGGAAATTTATGCCGTGTTTACTGATAATGGTGCCTAGTGGTAGCATATATATTGTAAATAATATAGGTCCTAAAACAGAACCTTGTGGAACACCATAAATTACTTTTGCACGAACAGATGATTCACCCTTTACATTAACAAACTGATATCGATCGGTGAGGTAGGACCTGAACCAGGAAAGAGCTGTTCCTGTTACCCCTACAAGGTTTTCTAGTCTATCTAGTAGGATAGCGTGGTCTATTGTGTCGAATGCTGCACTAAGGTCAAGGAGGACTAACAACGACACATTTCCTTGGTCCGTGAATAATAGAAGATCATTTATAATTTTTACTAATGCTGTTTCTGTACTATGATGTGGCCTAAAACCAGACTGAAATTTTTCGTGTAGATTATTCCTATGCAAATAAGGGCTTAATTGTTTTGCTACCACTTTTTCCAGGATCTTAGATATGAAGGGGAGATTTGAGATGGGTCTATAATTTGATAGTTCACAGGGATCGAGGTTAGCTTTCTTAATCAGCGGTCTAATTACTGCAAGTTTAAAAGTTTTTGGGATATATCCGAGGCTAAGAGAGGAGTTTATTATTGACAGAATAGACTTAGTTATTTCTGGTAAGATTTCCTTGAGTAGACCTGTAGGGATCGGGTCCAGAATACAGGTCGATGGTTTTGCAGAAGAGACTATTTTGATTAGTTCATTTTCTTGGAGTAATGTAAACGATTCCAGCCTATCTGGAGTGACTCTAATATTCTCAGGGTCTAGACTGGAATTATAAGCCACCAGGTTTGTGGAGTTTAACTGTGTGTTCAGAATTGTCTGTCTAATTTTTTCAATTTTATCACTAAAGCAATTCAGAAAATCATTGCTGCTATAGGCTGATGGCATCTGGGGTTCAGTGACTCTTTTGTTCTCTGTTAGTTTAGAAATTGTGCTAAATAGTAGTCTGGCATTGTTCTTATTGTTTTCTATGAGAGAGGAGAGATAGGCTGAACGTGCTGCAGTAAGGGCTCTTCTATAGTCTATAAGGCTCTCCTTCCAGGCGGACTGGAACACTTCTAATTTAGTCAGACGCCATTTTCGCTCTAGTTGCCTGGCTGTCTGTTTTAGAGTTCGAGTGTGATCATTATACCACGGGGCGAGTTTTTTCTGACGTACTATTTTGCTTTTTAATGGAGCTACACTGTCTAACGTAGATCGAAGAGTATCCTCTAAGAATTTGGTCATAGTATCTAACTCAGTAGGATCGGATGGACAGCTGACTGAAGTTGATAACTGCGGGAGGTTTCTGATAAAGCTGCCAGCTGTGGAGGAAGTTAAAGTCCTCTTAACCTGATAGCATGGTGATGAGCGCATATTACCACTAAACTGGATTTTGTATGAGATTAAGTAATGGTCTGAGACGGCTGTGCTCTGGGGGAGAATGGCTAAGTTATCTATGTCTACACCAAAGGTCAGTATTAAGTCTAGAGTGTGGTTGAGGTGGTGTGTGGGCCCTTTTATAATTTGGGTGAATCCCATGGAGTCTATGATAGATATGAATGCCTTACTTAGTGTGTCGTGAGGGTTGTCGATGTGGATATTAAAATCTCCGACAATTAATATTTTATTTGAAAACGTTATTAGGCTTGATAGAAACTCAGAGAATTCTTGTAAGAACTGCGAATACGGACCGGGTGGCCTGTAAATTGTGATTAATAGAAATGAATGTTTATTTGTTCCTTGCTCAAGTATATTAAGTACAAGAACTTCAAAAGAAGAAAATGTAGGTCCTGCTTTCTGGTTCACGCCTAAAGCTTTAGCATGGATGGTTGCTATACCTCCACCCCGACCGCTTAAACTAGGGCTGTGTGCATAGCTGTAGCCTGCGGGAGTGGCTTCATTTAGACTAAGGTACTCATCGGGTCTAATCCACGTTTCTGTGAGGCACAGAGCATCAAAACCATGATCTGTAATAATTTCATTTACAATGATGGCTTTAGATGCCAGGGATCTAATGTTAAGCAGGCCTAGTTTTAGACCAAAGGTGCGGTCGTTGTAAACCAGTGTAACTGGTCTGATATGAATGAGGATACTAAGGCAAACGCTTCGAGGCTTTTTGATGTGTTGTTTTATTCAGGGAACAGACACGGTCTCAATTGTATTTATACAATAAGCATTAGGAAGGAGAAATAATAGGAAATATAATATATATTATATATAATATATATGAGGAACTATATTATATATATATATATATATATATATATATATATATATATATATATATATATATACATAAAATATAGTGAAAACACAGTCAATCCACAGTCATTTGTGGGGTGGTGTTCTATCACAGTATGACCAGGTGTGTTTTAGGAGTCTGGGCTAGAAAGACAAAGACTAAATAGGCTTTAATGCAATTAGACAAGATTCTTACGATGCCAACTACTATTCTTTTCTCCACAACAGTGCACTTATTTGAAGCCACTATGTATGTACATGCTGCCAACGTATATAATAATAAAAATACCTCCAGACTTCAAAGACAGTCATGCGACTGTCACATGTAACTCATAGAGATTTAAATGCTGGGAAATATTCCCACTTATTTAACTGTATCAATCTCTTTGAATGGTGAAATGTCCTAAAGTTTATGCCACAAGTTCCTGTAGTCTTGTTAACACTGCCTCCCTTCATGAAGCAGACTGGGCTTTAGTTCCCTGCCCATCCAAATACAACAGACTATATCAGGGGTCAGGAACCTAAATGTGAAGAAGAGCCATTTTGTTCTTTCACCAGAAATCAAACCACGTTCAGGGCAACAATTTTACCAGCTGTAAGTATGGCTCAGTTTGTGCTGATGTACTAGAAAAAATATGAATGAAAACACAGACTTACTTTGCTCTGCTTTAAGCTTCAGCTCAGCTACAGGTTTCTCGCATCTCTGGCAGGAAATAAAAGTAGACCAGTTTCTTGTGATTCTAAGTACAAATAAGTCTATTCGTCTCCAAATTATTGATGTCCATCTAAAATTTTTCTCTTTGCCTCTTTGTTAGCTACTAACTAGGCAAGACAGTTGTCTATACTGTGGTGACCAACAGTCTGCACCACTGACGTGGTGGTGGTGTGTTAGTGTGTGCTGCACTGGCACAAGTGGATCAGACACAGCAGTGCTGCTGGAGTTTTTAAATACTGTGTCCGCTCACTGGACCTGTGTATTATGATCACACATATTGTTCAATTTCCTGCTGAAAGCTTACAATCTATTTTATAAAAATCATTTTACAGAGCACATCACTGAAGAGACGCCATCTGTTTATAGTTTATAGCCCAGATTTGTGGAGAAATGGATCAACTTTCAGTAGAAAAAAGAGTTCAACCTTTTCTGTTATAGGGATTTAAAATGACATCAGCATCTACTTGACTGGAAAGAAGACAGTTACAGCCTCATACGATGCCCACCTTCTGAATGAAGCTCATGAAATATGAAAGTTATGAAGAATATGACCAAGCGCGTTTTGGAACCACCGGTGCTTCCAATGAGTTTGAGGTTAAAATATAATTTTACAAATATGCTCATTCCAGCTCAGTCCAAAAGGTCCCATTAATGATTCTGTGGCAGGAAAGTATTTAAAATCAGGACTTTTCCTTACAAAGTCTCAGACGGTCTGAGAAATGCGGGTTATGAAGAAAGCAGAAAGCATGTGTACAATAGTCTGGACATTTCTGCTGGCCTGGAAAAATCCATCCCAGCAGAAGTCCTACAGTTGTGTGCATTTGGAGTCATCTCAGCATTCTGAAAGAGCCTATTTGCTAACCAGTGGTCTCTTATTACTGTGTTCAGTCTAGTGTGACAAAGGCTTGCGTTCTTTATATCTAGAGGCCTCTGCACAGTGGCCTAATGGTCAGCCGTTACTGAAATCATCAGTTTATGTGACCTTACTGGACAGACTCCTGATTAACTCTGCTGTCAGTAGTGCTGTGGCTGGCTTGATGTTCTGTGAGCGAATGGGCTCATTTCTATTGCACGTGTGTTGTAGTGGCCTTGTAAAAGGCGGGCAGTCCCCTGCTCTGTCATGAAAACGATTAACTTGGCAGTCAGGCTTGGGGTTTGTAGTGCAAAACATTGGAGCCACAAATAATGTAGGTGCAGCCCTGAAACATATTCATCGTTTGACCAGCTTTGCTCAAAGGAATAGATTAGCAAAACAATCTAATTTACAGTTTTCCCCTTATTCCACATATAATTGATCATCCAAGGCATTTGATGTCTCAGGTTTGCTTCTTTAGTTTTAGACTGGAGCCACTAGGCTAATGTAGCTAGTAAGTAATGAAAGCTTATAGCTTATTATTAGCATCACGCACACCACATGCCTGAATCATCACACACTTACATTAGACCGTGCTGAGCTGCTAATCAAGGATGGGTGCAAGTCATTGCTTAAGTACTCGTTACGTAACCACCAAACAATACGCCACGCAAATTTGGTACATACATTTTTAGGGATGTACTGATACCATTCCTTTTCCTCTAATGATATCAATACCTGATCCTTAAGTATCAGTCGATGCCAATAACAACTCTTTCTAGCTTAAATAGGTTAAGATCTGATATTTATACAGTTCCACTTTTATATATATATATATATATATATATATATATATATATATATATATATATATATATACACTGTGTGCACAATTATTAGGCAAGTGAGTATTTTGACCATATTATAATTTTTAGGCATATTTTCTAACTCCAAGCTGGATAAACTTGAATGCTTAATGGATTTAAGCATAGCAGGTGATGTGTATTTGTGTAACGAGGGAGGGTGTGGCCTAAGGAGGTTAACACCCTATATCAAGGTGTGCATAATTATTTGGCAGCTTTTTTCTTTAGGCAAAATGGGCCAAAAAAGAGATTGAACTGACTCTGAAAAGTTAAAAATTACCAAAAGTCCCTCAGAGGGATGCAGAACTCTTGAAATTGCTAAGATATTGGGGCGAGATCACAGAACCATCAAGCGTTTTGTTGCAAAGTCAACAGGGTCGCAAGAAACGTGCTGAGAAAAAAAGATCCAAATTAACTGCAAAGGATTTGAGAAGAATCAAGCGTGAAGCTACCAAGAACCCATTATCTTCCAGTTCTGTCATATTCCAGAACTGCAACCTAGCTGGAGTACCAAGAAGTACAAGATATTCAGTGCTCAGAGACGTGGCCAAGGTAAGGAAGGCTGAAACCCGACCACCACTGAACAAGACACATAAGCTGAAGTGTCTAGACTGGTCCAAGAAGAATCTGAAGACAGATTTTTCAAAGGTTTTATGGACTGATGAAATGAGAGTGACTCTTGACAGACCAGATGGATGGGCCTGTGGCTGGATCAGTAACGGGACAGAGCTCCACTTTGAGTCAGACGCCAGCAAGGTGGAGGTGGGGTACTGGTATGGGCTGGTATTATTAAAGATGAGCTGGTTGGACCTTTTCGGGTTGAAGATGGGCTCAAAATCAACTCCCAACCTACTGCCAGTTTTTAGAAGACACTTTCTTTAAGCAGTGGTTCAGGAAGAATCTGCATCTTTCAAAAAGAGAATGATTTTTATGCAGGACATGCTCCATCACATGCATCCAACTACTCCTCTGCATGGCTCGCCAGTAAAGGCGTTAAAGATGAAAAACTTATGACGTGGCCCCCTTCCTCACCTGACCTGAACCCAACTGAGAACTTGAGGGCAATTCTTAAACGGGAGATTTACAGTGAAGGAAAACAGTACACCTCTCTGAACAGTGTCTGGGAGGCTGTGGTTGCTGCTGCACAAAAAGTTGATCGTCAAGAGATCAAGAAACTGACAGACTCCATGAGTGGAAGGCATATCACTGTTATTGAAAAGAAGGGAGGCTATACTGGTCACTGATTTTTTTTTTTTCTCAGAAATGGGGGGCGGCATGGTGGCGTGGTGGGTAGCGCTGTCGCCTCACAGCAAGGAGGGCCTGGGTTCGGGTCCTCTCTGTGTGGAGTTTGCATGTTCTCCCCGTGTCTGCGTGGGTTTCCTCCGGGTTCTCCGGTTTCCTCCCACAGTCCAGAGACATGCAGTCAGGCCAATTGGACATGCTAAACTGCCCCTGGGTGTGAGTGTGTGCGTGACTGTCTGTCTGTGTCTGTCTGTCTGCCCTGCGATGGACTGACGACCTGTCCAGGGTGCATCGTGCCTTCCGCCCGAAGACTGCTGGGATAGGCTCCAGCACCCCCCCCTGCGACCCTGACGGAGAAGCGGCTTAGAAGATGGATGGATGGATGGATTTCTCAGAAATGTTCATTGGAAAGCTTTGAGTTGTTTGTGTATAATTCTCACTTGAACAGATGAAAATAAAAAAGTGAGATGGGGAAAATGTTTTTCATTTAGCTGCGTAATAATTTTGCACCATTATAGTTGCCCAATAAACGTGCACATATAGATATTCTCCTAAGAAAGCCAAAACTTCACTTTTACTTTCTTAAGCATTCATGTTTGAGTATTATTAACATTTTGGATTAACCGAGAGCACTGTAGTTGGTCATTAATAAAATAATCCTCAAAAATAAGACTTGCCCAATAATTGTGCACACAGTGTATATACACAGTACTGTGCAAAAGTTTTAGGCATCTAAGCAAATTTTTATGCATATATATTACATATATATTTACCTCAGCAGTGAGCTTATCACAATATACATTAGAATAAAGTCATATTCATAATTCAAATAAACATAAAAAGAATAAAAAGTAACAAGAATTTCTTGGGTCCATGTTTTTCCTTGACACCTTTTTTTTCCACAGAGACTTGTTAATATCATTAGTTATATCATGAGCACAATTTACTGAAGCACTTGGTCAAACCAGGAGTTCCAGTTTGTATCTCACCTGGATCTACAGTGTAGCATTGTTGTTAGGCTACCTCTCCAGAGAGTCTTGTAGGTTTTGTCTCTGAACATGACCAAGGACCACCTTTTCTTAAGGGTAATTTGCCAAACAATTTGCCAAGTAATTTGAAAAACAGCCAATCACTGGGCCTTATTCACTGACGGTTCTTAAGAATAAATTTCTTCTAAAACCCACTTACGCAGTTTTCCCGAAGATTCTGATATTCACCAATGTCTTCTTGTGTGGCATTTGTAAGAACTTGTCATGAATTTGATGTTGACTTTTTCTTAGGACGTTTGTCAAGAATTTGGTCAAATGACTGTGGTAAACTGTGGTTAATGAGACCTAATTTTTTTGGGTAATTTTTTAAACAACAAAAACAGCCCCGTGTGAAACAAAATGGTATACAATGACTTAGCTATGTGAGCTTCAAACAAAACTCTTGAATGAATTTTAGAGACTGGATCTCTGGAAATTTGCTAACTTTTTGGAGTCTGGGGACTAAAACTTGTGCCAAAAGCCATCCACTTGCTGCTGGTGACTCACCAATTTTTATCTTGCTAAAACATAAAACGCATGTCTAAGTCTGTGTTTTTCATCCTCAGGTAATGAATTACCTTTTTACAAGTGCTCAGACACAAATAAATGACTAAATATTTTTCAAGTAATCTCAGATAGACTTAATTATGTGGTGCCTAACAAAGTTTGACTGTTATATGTAAAATAAACAAAATTGTGCCACAAAGCTGAAACAATCGTATCAGCCACAACTTTGAATTTTGCATTTTGACCTTTTGTACATTTTCATAGACAACATGTAATAGTTAGTGAACATGAGCTTCTATTACTTGTTAGCCACATTAGCCTCATAGCTCCAGTGCAATTTTAGGCCCCCAGAATGCCCAAAATGTATTGGTGGAATTTGGTGGAAGCTCAGAACTATAAATGTGTTTCTTCCACTTAAACACACGCCAATGTTCCTCAAAGCACTTCATCTCCATGCTTGACTGAATCTCGTCCTCTTACTCTCATGAAAATATATAATCATCCTGTAAATCTTGCTGCCTTTGACAGAATATCATCATGGATTTCTGTAGCATGAACTTCAGTGAAGATGTATGGCTACAGCTTGGGAAAGACATCAGGAGTGAAACCATACATACCAGGCTCAGCAAAATACTCTCTCCCAACTGCATGAAGGGCATAACCCAGTAAATACAGCCTAAGAACAAGCTTATTGATTTTCTGTTATCTGCTCAGTCCCCTGAGAGGAACAGAATACGAGAGGAGAGGGGGATAGATGGACTAAAACAGAGAAACAGAACTCTAGCACTGTTGTACTTTATTTAACAGCTGAGAAGTGAGCGTTTTGGCCCACAGAGAATAAAACTCTCACTCTTTCACCCGGTCCTGCAGGTATGATGTGGTCGGAGTGTAAAGAGCTCTGGACAGAAGGGCCCAGGGAGTACATCCTGCAATTGTGGAACGTTCTGGATTTTGGCATGCTGTCCATCTTCATTGCAGCATTCACTGCCCGCTTCTTAGCCTTCCTGCAGGCCATGAAGGCCCAAGAGTACGTGGATGAGAAGATCCACGCCGCTGACCTGTCTCTGGTCACGTTGCCGCCCGATATCAAGTACTTCACGTACGGTGAGTGTGTGAGGCTTTAAGCTCCATAAGCACTGCTTCAGAGAGCACCCATGTCCACCAAACACTACTCTGCTCTGAAGAGGCTACAGATTTCATTTCTAGAGAAAACTGAATGACTCCACAGTTTCTTAGCACCTTAAACCCACAGGTTCATTATTCTGTTATTATTCTGTTATTAAACTTACTCTTCAGTCACTATTGAATTAAATTGTACATTGAATTAGAAAGAGATGATCAAATCTGCAACCTTCTTTCGATAGGAGTTAGGACCCAACAGCAATAAATCTGTTTTAACAGAATTTATCAGGAAGAAGTTCCTAGTCATGCCAAGTTTTTTTTTATGTCTTTAACATAGTCTTCCATTAAACGTAAATGAATATGAAACTAATGTAGTCAACATAAAAACGATAGTCGGCATTGTGTTCTTGAATTATACATCCTAGGATCTGTAAATAAAGTGAGAACAGTAAGGACCCTAAAACAGAGCCTTGTGGGACACCATATTGCACTATTCTATATTCAGAAAACTCCGCATTTACACCGACAGCAATCTTTCAAGGAAAAGATAAACCAGGCAAGATCTTATCTGTCTAAACCAAGCAAGTTTTCAACCCTGCCCATTAAAATATCATGGTCAGTTGTAATGAAAGATGCGCTCAAATTCAGCTGTACCAGAGGAGAGATTTTTCCACAGTTTGAAGCAGCCGGTAAATGAATCACCTTAGGTTTAATCTTCTCTGAGGTCATTTAAATGAGTTGAGTGTGGATAAACTGATAAATAACTTGTCTGTTTTCTGCTAATAATTTAGCCAATCAGATTGAGATCAGCAATTGGGATTAGCAAAACAAGATAAGAACGATTAGATCTATGTGTTATACTTGCACAGTAGAAGAGCAGAGGAATTTAGTTCTAGTGTGATTCTCTTCCTCCATCATGAGATAAATGGCTTTTCTCAGACCCTGCTTATCTCAGAGGGGCAAGGCAAAGAGCTACCTTAGATTTACTATTTAACTCCACTGATGTAATTTGACCTATTTTGAAATGATGAACTGTTTTAAACAAATCATAGCTAGCTTGGCCATTTCAAATTTTTCTGCAAATAATTCAGCCATTTAAGTTGCCCTGTGAGATTGGTATAGTGAGATGAGAACGAATAGATTATGGTATATAAATTCAGTGTGACTGTCTTTTTCTAGCGAGGGATAAGTGGCTTCCCTCAGACCCTCAGCTCATCTCAGAGGGGCTATACGCCATTGCTGTGGTCCTGAGCTTCTCCCGGATCGCCTATATCCTCCCGGCCAACGAAAGCTTCGGCCCGCTACAGATTTCCCTGGGGCGAACCGTTAAAGACATCTTCAAGTTCATGGTGCTGTTCATCATGGTCTTCCTCGCCTTCATGATTGGCATGTTCATCCTCTATTCCTACTATCTGGGTGCCAAGGTTAACCCCGCCTTCACCACGTGAGTGACAGGACAACAATCAATCAGTCATTCTAAACCCTTCCCCCTTTATTTTCTTACGCATGAGAAAGAGTGCGGCTGGGTATGAAAAAGGCATTAAGTACAGGACGTGGGCAAGAAAGTGTAAAGCATGGCATGCGAAGGCAATTAAGTAACACTAAAAGAGGGAATATATTGGGATATAGTGTTCATTTAAGCTCAGCTCACTCAGGCAGAAAGAGCCATATAGGCTCCATAAGCTCAGCTCCATGATCTACTTCCACACTAATTCAGATGGAACTGAGAGAGCCAGTGCAAAGCATGAAGACACCAAGCAAAGCAACTAATTTCACACTGTAGCTTATCTTCAACAGCAAGGACACTGTACTGTTAAAGACAGCAGGAGGCAATGAAACATTCTTTACCATTTCCTCAGCTCTGCTAGCTTCATAAGCAGAACCTTGAGCCCTGGAAAGCATGAGTTATCACTCTTGCTGCTGTTTTTTTGGTCTTTCTCAGAGACACACCATATATTTATTTAGACACGTATACACATTTCTGTCTACAGTTAAGTAGACACATGATTTCTGTTTATAGCAGTAATCCCAGAGCATAAAGCAGATTTATTTTTTCCATATGGAAGATGTTAAAGGGGAATTCTGCCAATTTTTTTAATGAGTTAAACAGTCATTTTGAGTGGTTTGATGTGAAATGGAAGAAACGTATTGACTCATATTTCAGTACAGTGTTGGTGATCATAAGAAAGGGTTGTGTTCTTCAGGGACATGTAACCCTCCACTATTAATGTATTTTAAAAGTATGTTTTAGGCCAAAATCTCAAAACTACCAGAAAACAATGTTATAAACAATTTCATGTTATAACTTTCTTTCTTTTTCCTACAGATCCTTAAAAAGTCTACTAAACTCTTAAAATAGATATGAAAGTTTGAAAGTCATAAAATGTCTGAAAATGTTTTATTGTTATCTATTAGAGGTATTAAATGTAGGGACGTCCAGGCATATTTCAACGACTCAGGTATTGAGTAAGACTAAGCCCAGTCCAGTTCTCATCCTTTGGTTTTTTTGTGCCCTGTACGCCACTGTCATAGAGGTGCCATAAACAGACCTTATTCAGCAATCTAGACAGGTAACAGAAGATAGCAAAGCAGTCTAAATATCTACAGTCTGGAACTGCTTTACAGTGGAAAATGAAAACTTTGTAATATCTGCATTGCCTGTGCTTCCACTGTAGTTGAACTAACCGCCTTGTATCTAAACTCTGCACGTAGAATCTGAATATTTCTGTTATCTCAAAAATGTAAGATTATACTGTACATTGAAGTAGCTACGTAAACTAGGAGATCAATAAAATGAAATCATATTAAACAGAACAACAAAAAGTGAGCTACAAATCTAGACGTTTCAGTCCAGAATCTTACATTATACGCATAGTAAGGATAAAGTATTGTTAAATGGCATCCCTGCATCCCTGGATTGGCGACCTGTCCAGGGTGTATCCTGCCTTCCGCCCGAAGACTGCTGGGATAGGCTCCAGCATCCCCCCGCGACCCTGACGGAGAAGCGGCTTAAAAAATGGATGGATGGATGGATAAATGGCATCCTAACGTATTTTATCTCAGTTGTGCTGTTATATTTGATATTATATATGAAAATTAGATGAGACTAAATATCAGCTGATGCTCCATATTAAAGGACTCAAATCTGATTGATGGGTGGGATTGTGGGGAAGGGACTGATGAATTGGGACATCCCTAAATAAATTATGAGATGATTCCTCATAAACAGGGAATTTTCAGAAGAGTAAACTAAAACTACCTAGCCAACAGTGGTCCTGTGGTCAGAACCTGATGAGGTAGAGAATGGCAAACGCACTGTGAAGGGTCATGCAGTCTCCAAGCATACATCCATCATTTTAGTCAGTTTCAATAAAATGGACATTTAATACATGCTGTGTATATATGTGTATATATATATGTATATATGTATGTATATATATATATATATATATATATATATATATATATATATATATATATTTTTTTTTTTTTTTTTTTTTTTGTGCAGCAACCCTTTTTCGAGGACTGATCACCGCCACTGAGAAATATTCTCACTTGTCAAGTTTCTCTATAGAGGCTCATTTCATAATAAACCATCTGAATTACATTGTTTACTACAATCTCTATGATTTAATTATGCAGAAAGTTTTATAAATCGATGGATTTCCCCTTTAAGTTGCTCAGTTAAAGGTGTGTTTTATTGAATTAGTGTTCAAAGTTCAACCACAAACCCATATCAGGTTAGTCTACAAACAGCTACCGTCCTAAAAATTAATTAACTTTATTTCCTTGAAGATTCTGTTCAGTGGACGGTTCTTTAAAGAACCAATTTGTAAATGTGATGTGTGAGTGTGAAGAACCTTGTAGAACCATTTTTTCTAGAACCATATGTCCAACCCATAACC
This sequence comes from Pygocentrus nattereri, assembly GCF_015220715.1. Classification (NCBI taxonomy): domain Eukaryota; kingdom Metazoa; phylum Chordata; class Actinopteri; order Characiformes; family Serrasalmidae; genus Pygocentrus; species Pygocentrus nattereri. The sequence goes on from NC_051221.1 coordinate 12,827,323, forward strand.
CACTTAGGAACCTCTACTTTTGTATATGAATATATCGCTGTTGTCAGAAGAAAACCTCCAAAATGGTAACTTTAGAGGAGAAGGAAAAAACCTACTCCAGAATTTTTTCGAAGTCATTTTGGGTCATTTCTTTTGATCCCTTCGTCATGTATTTTACACACAATGTAAAGGCGAACAGGTATTTTCAAATTATGTCAAAAACTAAAAGATTGAATAGAGATGGAGATACAAGGTTTTCTTCCAACAGCAGTGATATATATATTTTTATAAACGCGATTTAATACTGTACTTGGGCCTGCTTCACCTGCTTCATCTCTCTTTCCCCTATTTGTCTCTGCAGAGTCGAGGAGAGTTTTAAAACTCTGTTTTGGTCCATATTTGGCCTGTCTGAAGTTTCCTCCGTGGTGCTAAAGTATGACCACAAGTTTATTGAGAACATCGGCTATGTTCTGTACGGGATATATAACGTTACCATGGTCGTGGTTCTGCTCAACATGCTCATCGCCATGATCAACAGCTCCTACCAGGAGATAGAGGTGAGAAGTCTGAGAAGGTTTGTATTTGTAATCGCTTTCTTTTCATTGCTTAGTGTTGCGATTTCTAGAAAGTTAAAACTGTGGTCATATCTAACCTCCACCTACAGAGCAGCTGAGGACACCTAGCTAGAACTTTTGTTTTAAGCTCCTTCTTATCCTCTTTACTGTTTCAAGGAGACTCTTTGGATGGAGAGTATAAATGCCATAATCTCCATTTATCATCAGTGGGCTTGATGTAGGGGCTGAGGTCACGGTGTATTTCATAAATAGACAATGTCCAAAATGTTATGCATATGCAGATTATCCTCCATGTACTAATCCCAAAAGTAGAGTCTGAGTAGAAGCGAGAGCGAGGAACAAGGACAGAGGATAGAAAGCAGCACCTCAAAGAACGTTAATGACATTGGATTTTTACACTCCTGTAATCTGACAGAGATTAATGGGCATTCAGTTATTTGATGACAGCCACGCTTCGAGTTCAGAGGGCAAAGACAAGAAGCTTTACGTTCATCAGTTAGCTGTCCATTCGGATTAGAGCATGGAGCATTTTAAAGCTTGTGAGTCAGAACAAGGCAGAAGTTATATCAGCCTCTCCTGTGTGTCCCGTGGTTCTGGTCAAAGATGGATGAACAGGTTATTTTTAGAATCAAAGTGTAGAAACTCCGGCTGTAAATCAGCACTAGTTTAACTCCCAAACAGCATGAGGGTGAAACATCAGGGTCAGAGTCACTGCACAAAAGTCAGAGACCACCCTTCGTTGATATATTTTCCAGTCAAACAAGTGCAAGTTATTCAGGTTACTTGCTAACTACATTACTTATTTTTAGGATGTATTTCTGAGGAGATCAGATAGATAATCCACTTCCTTAAGAAAGGACAAAGTTGAGGTGAGTAAGTGGGAAAAAGTTGAGTTTCCAACAGCGGAGTTCAAAAAATGATAGATACAGAGAAAATTAGACTCCTAACAACCACCTGGAACACGGTAGACCACCAGCACTGTCCCCATCAGATAAACAGCACTTAAAGCTTTCATCTTTGAGAAAGAGGAGAAAATCAAGCTGCTTCAGATCTGAAAACATCCACAGGTGTTTCTGTCCGTCCTTCTACTGTGAGAAGACAACTCAGCACTATGGGTCTGAAAGGATGTGTAGCTGTTAAGAAGCTCTTGAGAAAGAGGAGACGGACACACCAAACAAAGAAGCTGAACAGTGGACTGACCACCCCAGAGTCCAGACCTCCACGTCACTGAATAGGTTTGGATTATTTGGACTGTGAGAAGCAGAAAATTCAACCAACTTCTAAGACTGAACTTTGGAGGTGTGAAAAATTGAGAAACTGAAAATTAATCTCCTAAAAAGAATGGAAGCTGTAATAAAGGTGAAATCTGGACACTGAAGAATTTATATATTTAAATGTTGAGGCTTCTGTGTAATATTATGTTTAGTGTTTTCTGCTTCTTTCATGATAAAAATGACATCCCAACGACACACCAAGGTCATCTGTCTGTCTGCTCCTTGATCACACACACACACTTTCTAAGCTGCTTCTCCCTCAGGGTCACAGGAGGGTGCTGGAGCCTATCCCAGCGGTCATCAGGTGGAAGGCAGGATACACCCTGGACAAGTCACCAGTCCATCGCAGGGCAGACAGACACACCCACACACACCTAAGGGCAATTTAGCATGTCCAGTTAGCCTGACAGCACATCTTTGGACTGTGGGAGGAAATCGGAGAACATGGAAGAAACCCACGGAACATGGAAGAACAAGGAAGAAACCAGAGAACATGCAAACTCCACACAGAGAGGACCCTGGTTGCCCGGCTGGGGAATTGAACCCAGACTCAATTGCTGTGAGGCGACAGTGCTACGCCCCACTGCACCACCTTGATCCCTGAAACTAAACTAAACAAAACGTTACCATGGGTTTTGCATCAGACCACAGTTTTTTTTTGTTTGTTTGTTTTTTTTTTTAACATTTGTGTCATTAGCTATTCAACTCAGATTAAACCCAGTACACACACCGATCAGGCATAACATTATGACCTTGCTTCTACGCTCATTGTCCATTTTATCAGCTCCTCTTACTCTATAGCTGCACTTTGTAGTTCTACAGAGAGTCTTCTGACCACTGATGAAGGACTAGAGGATGACCAACACAAACTGTGCAGCAGCAGACAAGCCATCGCCTCTGACTTTACATCTACAAGGTGGACTGACAAGGTAGGAATGTCTAATAGAGCGGAAAGTGAGTGGACACAGTGTGTTTAAAAACTCCAGCAGCACTGCTGTGTCTGATCCACTTGGACCAGCACAACACACACCACCACCACCACATCAGTGTTACTGCAGTGCTGAGAATGAACCACCACCCAAATAGTAACTGCTCTATGAGGGTCCATGGGGGTCCTGACCACTGAAGAACAGGGTAAAAGGGGGCTAACAAAGTATCAGAGAAACATATGGACTACAGTCTGTAACTGCAGAAATACAAAGTGCAGCTATACAGTAAGAGGAGCTGATAAAATGGACAATGAGTGTAGAAACAAGGAGGTGGTTGTGATGTTATGCCTGATCTGTGTATGTACTGGGTTTAATCTAAGTTGAATAGCTAATGACACAAATGTTAAAAGAAAATGATGTGGTCTGAAGCAAAACCTATGGTAACGTTTTGTTTTGTTTTGTTTTAGGGAGCAAGGAACAGACAGAGAGAAGCATCTCCAGCTCTAATAAATGAAAAATAAAAAAGTAAAATGAAAGTTAGTGGTTAGATCTTTAAAGAACTTTAAAAGAACTTGACAGGAGCGCCGGTAAAGGCGGGAACAGCGGTGCTATGACACAAACAGAAAATCCACCGTAGAGCAGACCGTCTCGTTTCACTTCAGCCTTTGCAGGTCTAAGCAGCCTTCAAAGGATGCAGTCCCTGAATTGGGACACAGTTTGTGTTTGTGAAGGTCTTTATAAAGGGAAGTAGATGAGCTGCAGTTGAAAGAGATCAAGGTGTCGCTAGGAAATAACCCAATACTCAGGTGAGGCTGACCTCTGGTGTTGAGGGCTGGTATTACACCTGACATCTGTAGATGTAGAAGTGCCTGCATGTAGAATGTTTACGTCTGGCTCTTCTTCTTCTTAGTTTTCGTGATCAGCCAGTGGACTTTTAAATTCAGGCACACTGTGAAACAAGGGGAACCTGTCCTCCTCCAGGTTGCTGTCACAAGCAAAAGAAATCTTTCAACTGATAAAGCTGATGATTCCAAACACCTCTACAGTAATGTGGTTGTTTCTGTACTCGGCTGTGTTTTGCAGGATGATGCAGATGTGGAGTGGAAGTTTGCCAGGTCTAAACTCTGGCTGTCATATTTTGATAACGGTAAAACTCTGCCGCCGCCCTTCAGCATCGTGCCCAGCCCCAAGTCCTTCGTCCACTGCATCAGCAAACTCATCAGTCTGCTGCGCTGCCGCCGCCGCCGCCTCAACAAAGACGTGGAGCTCGGCATGGACAGCTCCAAATCAAGAGTACGCACCTGTCTGAGAGAGAGAGAGAGAGAGAGAGGGAGGGGGGGGGGGGGAGGGGAAGAGAGTGAGAGAGGGAGAGAGAGGGGAAGAGAGTGAGAGAGAGAGGGGGAGAGAGAGTGAGAGAGAGAGGGGGAGAGGGAGAGGGGGAGAGGAGGGAGAGGGGGAGAGGGGGAGGGAGAGGGGGGAGAGGGGGAGAGAGAGAGAGAGGGGAAGAGAGTGAGAGAGGGAGAGGGGGGGAGAGAGAGAGAGGGGGGGAGGGGGAGGGGGGAGAGAGGGGGAGAGAATGAATGTGTGCTTGAATAATGCATGAACCCTTACTTTCCTCTACAGTTGTGAAGGGAAGACACTAAGATTCACATTGACAACAGTCTCTCTCTCTCTCTCTCTCTCATCTCAATTTCTCTACTTTTCTTCATCTCTACATTTAATTGTTCCTGCCCTTTTTTATTTCTCCTTTCTTTCTCTTTCCCCCTATTTCAGCCCACCTCTTTCTCACCTTTCCACCTCTCTCATTCTCTGTCTCTACTTTTCCTATTTCCCTCTCTTGCTCTTCTCATTCCTCTCTCCCTGTCTCCTTCTCTCTCTCCCTGTTTCTCATTTCCTCTCTTCTACAGTGGTGGACAAAGTACACAAACCATGTGCTTGAGTTAAAGTAGAGGTACCCAAGGTAAAATATTACTCCCATAAAAGTAGAACTCCTTACTCTAGACCTCCACTTGAGTAAAAGTACAAAAGTATTTGCCTTCAAATTAGTTTAAGATGACTTTGTAAATTAGTTACAAGTTTAATAAAAACTGGCTTTAAACTCAGGATCACAGATGAGCTCCTTTACTATGTTGATCTGTAGGCCTCTGTTCATAAACATAAACCAGCCCAAACTAATTTACTATAAAATGAAATGGTGTTTGTAGAAATTCAGAAAAAAGCTGCGTCAGTCTCGACTGCATAGGTGGACATATTTCTATATTGTGCTCTATTTACACAAAGTTAGGTTAGTTCATCATTTATGTTGAGCAGACTCTCCCAAACCTTTACGCTGCTGCGCTGACGTTGAACCGTGTGCTGCACTGGGTCGGTATGACCAACAGGTCAAAACCAGCTCTAAACAAAGTGACCGCTGGGCCCTGATTGGTGCTCTGGCTTTGTGCTTCTTTTGTTTTGACATGTTACGTTTTTATACACACAGAAACCAAAAGGAACGACAGATTTCTCACAATGTAGTGGAGGAAAAAGTCAGATATCTGACTATGAAATGTAGTGGAGTGAAAGTAAAAAGTCGCTCAAACTGGAAAAAACTTCAGTACAGATACACGAAAAAAGTACTTAAGTACAGAAACTAATTACATTTACTTAGTTACTGTCCACCACTGCTCTTCTATCTGTATAACATTCCTCTCTCTCTCTCCTGCTCCTTCTCTCTTTCTTTGTTTCTCCTCATTCCCTCTCTCTATCTGTACACCGTTCCTCTCTCTCTCCTGCTCCTTCTCTTTCTTTGTTTCTCTTTATTCCCTCTCTCTATCTGTACACTCTATCTCTCTCTCTACTGCTCCTTCTCTTTCTTTGCTTCTCCTCATTCCCTCTCTCTATCTGTACACTGTTCCTCTCTCTCTCCAGCTCCGTCTGTCTTTCTCTGTTTCTCCTCATTTTCTTTCTCTTTCTTTCTCTTTCTGTCTTTCTTTCTCTTCATGTCTCACTATTTCTCTTCATCTTTTAATCTGTATATCATTCCACCCTTTCTCCTCGTCTCCTTCCGTTTCTCATTGTTTCTCCTGTTCCCTTTTCCCTTTCCATCTCTCATTCCATTCTCATTCCTCATTCTTTCTCTGTCTGTCTTTCTATCTGTATATTATTCCTCTCTCTCTCTCTTTCTCAACATCTCCTTCTCTACCTGTCTCTCTCTCTCTCTCTCTCTCTCTCTCTCCTTTCAGCTCTGCATTCCTTCTTCTGCATTCTGTTGGCTGGTGATGTTTTGTCCTCCTCACTCTGACTGTGTAGTTTCAGTGTGGAGCAGCACTTTATCTCTCTCTTCTGTATCACCAGCACATCAGACTTTCTCCCAAGGACAGAGTTTGTTAGCGTCTGACAGAGACGAGATGTATAGCTTTGCTCTGATTCAGCCTGCAGTTGTAATCAATGCTGTTGAGAAGTTAGATGAGGTGAGCAGGGCAATCCCTGCTCATTACTGGGGCAGTGATCATTTACCCTTTAATAAAACTTCAAAGAGGCGTTCGCAGAAAGCAGAGAATGATCTGTGTTATCGTGATGCATGTGTGGCGAGATCTCGCCCGTTCGCTCTTCTGTGCATCTCTAATTCAATCTAAACGGGTGGATCTTTTCCTCCAGGCTGATATTATTGAAAAGCTGACAAGTTCAAATCTGAAGCGTTATCATCAAAGAGAGCTGAGGAGAGGGTTTCTCTCGCCTCATTGACGCTTTGCTGTTCTGTGTGGAGTTAATATTCGTCTTTAATTAGAATTAGCCACATGATTTCAGCTCAGTTTTCATACAGCTTTAGGGTTAAAGCACCTGCTTGTGTCAGCACTGTCGGGAACTGTTTTAAATTCCAGTCACGAAGCTCTGGCTGATCTGAAGGCCTGTACTTCTCTAATTTACAATCGTATGTGAAAGATTGGGCACCCTGGTCAAATGACCTTTTGTTGATTTTCAAACACAAGACCTGTGGGCCAGATCAGACCCCCCACACAATCCTATCCGGCCCTCAAAAGTATTTTCATTTTCTCTTAATATTAGCCTATTTCACGATGCACTGCTCTACAGTCCCCAGCATGCACTACAACCTTAATATGGTCTGACTCTCCTATCCCAATAACAGTCTGTGGGACAGTGGTTACACCACAGTTATACACAATTCTGAGCAACTCCACACCAGTCATATCATCAAAATGCATTTCAGCTTCAGTTCAGCCACACTTCACACTTCACCGTAGCTCGGCAGCTCAGAAACTGAGCCCAGGTCTTAATGATGCCAGGTGTCTAGTTCAAGCAAGTAGGCAGTTCTTAAAGACTGAGCTCCTGGGGGGCATTTAAATTTTGAATATTTCAAGTGTCCATGTAATATTTCAAGGTCTACTACAAGTGTCTCAGTTTTACTGCTAAAGTTTTTGCGTATTTTAAATAAAAAATGGCCAGTTCGGGTTACAGCACAACATCAATTAAAAAACAAAAACTTTTTTTTTCCTCTGGGCCACAGAATTGGAGAGATTTTTTAATGCGGCCCTTTTACTGGTTGAGGTTGCCACTCCTGCTCTAGGTGAAAATAACTTTAAACATCCTCTAGAGAGAACACACTCCTGCACATTTTAATGCACAGTTACTGTTTTATTTGCTGGATTTAATACACTGGAGACAAAATAAGGCACAAAATGTGGCCTGTGAATTCATAGTGAATGTTTAACTCAGTAAAGAAATTGTGCGCTAAAATCAGCAGAAAATAACAAAGTTCTTCATTTACCATTGACAATAAATGACATTGCCATTCAAGTTCTTTCTCAGCAAAACATTAAATTTGACCAGGGGTGTCCAAACTATTGCACGTGACAGTAAATGTCTAATATAAGAGGAAATGGAGAAAGATTTTTAAACTGTTGTTAATCTGTTTAGCAGAGCCAAGACTTCAGCAGGACTGTGTGCCACCTACTGGCTAAACAGTGTACTGCTCTTCCATGGCTCGTTTTTCATTCATTAAGGTACAAACAAAGTAAATGTACCTGCAAACTGCAAACTATCCTAAATGCATTTTTCTCAGGGCAAAAGTAGATATGTGTACCTTTTCATAAGGTTTTAAAACAGAACAATAAAATAAAAAGACGAGACGGGGTGTGTGGAGCTTAGAAAATACAACTACAATGGATTATGGTACAATTATGTTCCCTGACTAAAGATACTGAGACGTATCCTTGAGGGTCCCACTCCATTGACAAGAGGGGTACTGCCCCAGTGACAGTACAGAACCCTTTACTGAGAGTGTGGGCAGTGTTTCATGTGGAAGCCTAATGAAACATCCGTGCCTGATATTCAGGGTTTCCTCAGAGTTTCAATGAGCCTAAACATTGCTACGCTGTCCAAAAGTTTGTAGACACCTGCCCATCCAGCATTTCTTCTGAAATCAAGGATATTAACTAGGAGTTTGTTCCCCCACTGCTGCAGGAACTTTTCCTAGAGGACTTTACACTCGAACACTGCTGTGAGGATTTGATTGCATTCCGTTACAATAGCATTAAAGTATTATTCACTTAAAGTAGTGACGTAGTGACAAGGGCTGTCCGGATACATAATGGTGTGTGTCGCTTGTGCAAAAGTGGCCTATCCACTGATGACTGATGAAGAGCTAGAGCAGGAGTGGCAAACCCAACCACTAAAAGGGCCATTTAAAAAAATCTCAACAGTGGGCCAGAGAACAAGTATGTTTTTCATTTCATGTTTAATTAATGTTGTCCTATAGCTCAAGCTGTCCATTGTTTATTCAAAACACATGAAAACATCCACAGTAAAATATAGACACGTGTAGTAAACCTTAAAAGATTACATGAGTATTTGAAATATTCATAATTTAAATGTCCCCAGGAGCTCGGTCTTTTAAACTACCTATTTTCTTGAACTAGACACCTGGCAGCCTTTCTTAGCTGCAAGTTCAGTGAGACTTGGGTGTTTATATTGGTTAAACTGCAGCTGAACTGCAGTTAGTGTGTTTGGTGATATGACTGGTGTAGAATTGTATAGAACTGAGATGTAACTGCTGCCCCATAGACTGTTGTTGGAGGAGGAGAGTCAAAGCACATTACATTGCAGTGTATGCTGGGAGCTGTAGTGCAGCACACTGAATAAGAGGATGCCTAATACCAATTATGCATCAGCAGATGGGCTACAGCTTCTAATAGCATTCGTGCACTGGACAGTACACTGCAGTTTGTGTTAAAAGTAAACACAAACAGAAGCACAGTAGCAAAAATGGAGGATTTTCAAGCTCTGATTTATCTGTGAGAGTCACAGACAGCAATTCTGGTTAACTAGTTGTTTGTCAGTGTTATCTGACTCCATTGACACGGCACAACAATTCAGTCATAATTATGTTTGACCACTTAGTGGTTTGCATCATAACGTGCTCCACCCATGTGTTCCAGCTCAGCTTGTTACCTCTGTAAATATTCAGCATGGTCATTCAGGTACAGTACGGGTCACTTGGCAGTGGAAATGATGAGAAAACAAGCGATCACAGGTTTGTAATTGTACATACGTCACTGCACGGCCGTGTGGAAAAACCACATGCCAGCAATGTGTGTGTTTGTTTATCACCAAACATGCAGCATATGTTGTAAATATCTATGTATGTGCATGTTCCTGAAATATGTACTGATTTACTGCAAACCTCCCCACTGCTGTCTCACCGCTGGACAGGATTCACCTGTTTCTGACCGTGTGTTTGTCTGTGTTTCGCTGCTTACAGCTGAACCTCTTCTCACAGTCCAACATGCGCATGACTGAGTCTCACAGCTTCAGCAGCATCCTCAACCAGCCCACACGCTATCAGGCAAGAACACTGCTCCTCCATACCCTCTGCTTTCCTTTCTTCCTCTTCTCTCTCGTCCCTTCTCCTTCACTGCGCCCCCACCATCCTCTCTCCTCCTTTCCTTTGTTCCTCCATACCTTCCTCTCCTCTCTCCTCCGCCTTTCCTGCTTTCTCTCCTCGTCTTCTGTCCTTATTTCTGCGCTGCCCTTTTCTCTTCTCCTCTCCTCCATTCCTCTCTTTTTATTTTCTTCTCCACTGCCCCTCTTTCATCTCCTGTCCTCCATCATCTCTCCCCTTTACTTGCACCTTTTCTTCTTTCTTTCCTCACTTTTTTGACCCTATCATGCGTCCTTCTGTCCTCCTTTCTACTTCTATATTCTCCTGCTTCCTCCTCATCTTACTCAGCGTTTATCCTCTCTCCCTTTTCCTCTTCTTCCTGTCCTCCTCCTCCTCTCCTCCTCCCCTCCACATGCCAAATTAATGAAGGTCCCCAAGTGGTAGACATACTTGAGCTTTTATCAGCTATCCTGACATCTTTTCTCTTCTTCGATCTTCCGCTCATCTTCCCACAGCAAATTATGAAGCGGCTCATTAAGCGCTACGTCCTGAAAGCACAAGTGGACAAAGAGAACGACGAAGTCAATGAAGGTAAAGGAGTGATTTGAGGGGCAGATTTAGGCCAGACCAGAGCCCTGGTGGTAAATGAAACAGAAGTGATTGCATCACTTTCAGTGTTTCAGCAGAAATTGGGAACAGGTGCATTTTTCTGTGAAAAGTCTATAAAAATATCAAGAAATATGTGCAGCTACTGTTACACTGTGACCACTCCCAGAGCTCTGTGTGTACCTATCGTACCTATCATGCTAATCTGGCCACAACTGGAGTACTATCAGTTACTTTGTTTGATTATCCACACATCCATGTACATGCACTTCCCATCCAACTACCCTTGTTAAGTGAAGTGCTGGCAGTTGGCTTTTCATTAGGGTGACAATAATTAGCTTTTAAGAGTGAGATATAAGCAGTGGGTCGAAAAAAATGTTCACATCATTGCACTTTTAAAGACTGTTGAACAGTTTTATTTGAGGCTTTACAAAGATATGACTGCATATTGCCAGCAGACATGAAGCATTCCCATGTTTTTTCCTAAATTTTTCTGAAAATCACCGACCCTGATGCAGTACTGTACAAAAGTCAGAGACCACCTTTGCTTTATTTAACTTCTAGTCCAAACAGCCATTACAAATACAGGTCATTTATTTTCAGGAGACAATCCAGAGGATATTAGATATGAAATAATACACTTGAAAAGGAGGGAAATAAGTGAAGGAGCTGGAGTTACTATGAATAAAATGCGGCTCCTAACAACTGTGCAAGACCTGGTAGACCACCAACACTGCCCCCATCAGATAAACAGCACTTGAAGCTTTCGTCTATGAGAGGAGAAAATCAAGGTGCTTCAGATCTGAAAACATCCACAGGTGTTTCTGACCATCCTTCCACTGTAAGAAGACAACTCGGCGCTAAGGGTCTGGTGTTCTAAGAACAATGACCTGACCACCCCACAGTCCAGACCCAAAGGTTAAGTCTTTAGAAGAAACAGGAGGCAGGGTGGGTGGGTAGGATGCCCCCCTCCTCCCATCACCCAAAGCGACGCTAGTCAGCGCAGGTGTCTGTTAGCTGATGTAACAGATCTGGCAGTTGGCGCTTTCTTCCGAGCGCTTCACCGATCTCGGAGGAAGTCTTCACCCTCCTAGCATTGGTAGTATTGTGTGATCAGGGGAGTCCTAACTAGTGGGTAGTTAATTGGGGGAGGGGGGGGGGGGTGTGAGTGAATCAGTCATAATTGTGCAGCGTGATTTTTGTCTGCAGTCAATCTCCAACAGCTCAGAGCATTCATCATTGGTTCCACAACACTGGATGATCTCCGAAATCACACTGAAGGAGCTGTAAGTGCAGTGACACCCAACATTCTCAATGGAGTATGGGATGAGTTTGACTATGGCATTGATGATGTCCATACAGCTGGAGGAGGTTCATACTGAGCACTTGTAAAATTACATAATACATAATGATTACATAAAATTACATAATGTATAATAATACATAAACTTCATGCTCAGTTAAACTATCTACAGTTTACTGCATTGATCTGTAATGATTTACTTTTGTCCTAACAAACTTGTACTCAATGGCTGTTTTAAATAGAATTTATTAAATGGAGGCTGGTCTTTCATTTTTGTACAGTACTGTATGCCATGCAAAACAGATTGTTTGCTATTGGTTCCTTTGCATGCCATCACTTCTTGACAAAGTAGGTGAATCTTGTCCACACTAAACAAAAAAATGCAGCAGACGCTCTACTGATAGATGAATAGATAAGCGTCTGGCTTGCATGACTCTTAGACTGTTTTTCTGTCATTGTGTCTTCTGTGGATGTGTGTAACTGTGGGCGTGCTGTGTTCATGTGCATGTATCTTGTGTGTGTGTGTGTGTGTGTGTGTGTGTGTGTGTGTGTGTGTGTGTGTGTGTGTGTGTGTGTGTGTGTGTCCGTAAACAGGTGAGCTGAAAGAGATAAAGCAGGATATCTCCAGCTTGCGCTACGAGCTGCTAGAGGAGAAGTCCCAGGCCACAGAGGAGCTTTCTGTGCTCATCCAGAAGCTCAGTGAAAAAGTCAACCTGGCTCCCGTCCACACACCATAACAGAGTCTGGCACAAAAACACAGAGTGGCCCTTCAGCGTTAGTCTGGACCAGCAATTCCATGTCATTTCATTCTCCTCTGGATGGTCAGGATGATGAAGCTCTTCTGTATCTGAACTCCAGCTGTTCTCTGTGAGTCACTTTGACTGGGCATTTAATCTAAGTTCCACCTTCGCTTCACTGATGACATGCAAACCTGAAAAGTCAGTCCAGGCCCTTTCCACGTGTTTTAAATGGAATGCAAATGTCTTATTAATACTGCCTCAGCAAGTCAATAGGAACAGTCATCATGACACTGCACAATTTTTCTCCATCATGCACTGATGCCGCTTTTTTTCATTGATCACTTCAACCAGAGCATGACATATGAATTGCTGTTGTTTAATTTGGTATTATGGGTCATCTATTGTCCTCTAAGAACATTGCCTAAACCTTCCAAGAGCTTTTGTCCTGTGGCAGTTTCTCTGTACAAAGAGGTCAACCAGTTTACTTTTGATAAATATGTGCTGGGCCATTAAGAAGAGTCAACAGCATAGCTCAGAGCATAGCTTAACCTATTTAACCCTAGGCTTATTATTCAGTTATTTCCTTTAGACTTATAATCCTATAATGACAGCTTGTTTCAGTAACAACTATGAACCCAGCTACCAAGACGACATCCTGGGCACAAGCTCAGAATGACTTTAACAGATGGAAATCTGCTAAATTTCCTTCGGATCAATAAAGTATTTATCTATCTACCTATCTAAGTTGTTATTTTGTAGGCTCCCACAGATGGTTTAAAGGACATCTCTTCTAAAAGGATTTTAAAAAGATCTCCCCATCCTTTTAGCTCCAGAAGGATTTATGAAATAACTCAAATTTAGAAAGAGGAGCTTCAGGCCTGCTCCTTCTAAATTTTAGTCATTTAATAAATCCTTTTCCATAACTTCCAATCTAGCATCCAATCTAGCATCTAGCATCCATAACTTCCAATCTAGCATCCATCTCTACTGTCCATTTCCTATGACAATTGAATCTACTCCCTGTTGGTCAGTCTTTCATATCAGTTCTACCACTTTTCATTAAGGGGGTTGGGGAATGGGGGACTTCTAGCTTAAAGCAGAAGTTGCCCAGAACTTGTGCCTAGGTTCTTAGAGATCTCTCCTCTCCTACAGTCAGGCAGTCTCACCTCATAACACCACCATACATGGTACAAACAGGACATCTAAAACCTACACACTAATTCTTTTAAACTCATTCTTCATAAACGGATGGATGTCCAATGAATATTGTTCTCTGAATAGTGTAAATGTAATTTCAAAACAAGTAGCGGACTCGTTTGTACAAGTTTGCAGTAACGTATTGCACATAATGTTATTCAGAAGACGAAACTAGAACATCTGCTGGTGTTAGGAGGATGGCCCTTGTTAGTTCGGGCACTAATAGGCAAGTTATGTAGTAATCAAAGTGGGAAGCTGAAGCAGTGGCCCCCATACTGGTTAAACCCTGTGAGATGAATCAGACTGTTCAGACTAATATGAGACAAATATGAGAATATTCTGAATTTTTTCCTTAGTTTTCCTGAACTAATCAGTGACACAGCAAATGTGAGTAGTGAGAACATTCTGGCATTAACTGTGCCATAAATTAAATCTCTGGCAATATCTGTATGGAGTCTTGTCAAACTCCAAGATAGCAGCACAAACATGCTGAACCTGATTAGGGCTGCCACGGTAGACTAAACTGCCAATTGATGAATCTGCTGATTATTTTGAATCATTTGAGTTATTAGCAATTAGAGTAATTAGTAATCTTTTTAAAATATTCAAAAAGAGTGAATATTTACAAAAAACAATGTTTATCCGTTTGATCATTAAATATCTTGTCTTTGTAGTGTACTCAATTGAATATAGGTTGAAAAGGATTTGCAAATCATCGTATTCTGTTTTTATTTATGTTTTACACAACGTCCCAACTTCATTGGAACTGGGGTTGTAAATATCTGCCCAAAGCCGATATTTCTAAAATAATGATCTGCTTATGCTGATTTGATCATACATCCCCACCTAAAGCTGCTGCACAGTGTCTGTGTGGCTAACATGAGGAGCTGCAGGCAAGTCAGTCAGTAGTGAGAGTCACATGGAGTCAGTCCCCTTAGAGCAGGGAAACCATATCCAGCTACTGCGCTTTGGCCTGGAAGTAGTTTGTGCTGTACATAGACTGGATGTGAAGTGAGGCCTGATTTCATGCATATACATTACAGAATGATTCTGTGTGGTAGGTAAAGAATCTAATATATGGGTCTGGCATGTCTGCTTATATATCTATTTATAATCATTTATATAAGAATTTATTTTTAATGTTGCATATTGTCCTGTTATACACAGCTGTCACCATGTGTGGCAGCAAAGAGTTATTTTACATCCAGGATGGATGGATATGGGTACATAAAAACAATAGTATACCATTGTTTTCAACCAAATAAGATAAAGCAGGGATATTCTCTGAACTGTGTGTAATGGACAAATGAAGATTATGTCCATCTGCCAGGAAATGTTCTGTGTAGTCATTTGTTTTTGTTTTAGTCTAGAAATTGATTCGAGTTCAAATGTTAGAATGGATGATTGAATATATGGATATATTAATATATGGGTTATTGGAGAGCTTTTAATGCCAATCTATGCAGGATAGATGTGTCTTTTTAATCATCAGTGTGCTGATCAGCTACACATACAAGGATATATATATATATATATATATATATATATATATATATACATTATGTTTGTGTTGCTGTTGTCAGAACAAAACCTTGTTTTGTCGTTTTTTGTTTTTGGTGTAATTTGAAAATACCTTTACGTTGTGTATTTCATGAATAGTGGACTAAAAGAAATTACCCAAAATTACTTGGAAAAACGTTTGGTTCCACAGACTTAAATAAAAAGTAAAGTAGGTTTTTACCATTTTGGAGATATGAGGTTTTGTTCTGACAACAGTGATTTCATGTATATGTGTATGTATATGTATGTATGTATGTGTGTGTGTATATATATATATATATATATATATATATATATATATATATATATATATACGTGCACACACACACACACACACATGCACACACCTATATAACTTGTATACATCTGTACATATAGTCATTACTTACTGCTTAAAAGCTGAACTGACTGTAAATTTAGAACCACAAACCACTTAGTTTGATACACTGATTGATTAAAAAAATATTTTGTTCTAATCTGCTGTAATATATGTGATAGGTAATATATAATGTAAACACCACTAGACTCTACACTAGAATACAGTATCCAGTAATTACAAGGAGGCAACTGAAGCTAAAGTAGTATCAGGGGCTAAGTAATGTAAGTAGATTCCTAATACATAGGCGTGAAAACAACCATGTAGACTTTTTTCCTCTCCTTTTGCCTTTTTCTTTCCTTGCCAATCTGTAGTTGTGTTAGATGTTTAAGTTGCATTTTCCAGGATGAGCTCTGTGAAATTAAACATTAACGAGTTTATTTCAACACACACCCCTGTGAAATATTATTAAACATAAGTATGAACTATTGAAATGAACATGCTTGTATTATGAAGGCACTGGCTTATACTGAATCCCACTTGAATTTTTAATCAGGTTTCTTTTTTCTTTTTCTTTTTTTTTTTTTTTTTACATAAAATGACTTTAAGGAAATGTCTAAATCTGTTCTCCTGTGCCCAAGAGCCAAAGGTCTGTATGTATGAAAACTGAAGCCAATGCATTATTAATAAAAGATGATGGTTCAGCCACAGACTTATAGATCTCAACCTTTTCAATCATTCTTTATGGTTTCCTCCTCATGACGTCACTCATCTTTGATAAAGCAGAGATTAAAATGCTTTACACTGATTAGAGTGCTGAAAATCAAGTTTGTCTCTGCTCACTCTCATGAAATGTAGCAGGGATTTTACATTATCAGAGGATTTCTAAGTGCACAGAATGCAAGTTCAGCTCATCCCACCAGCCAAAAATGAAGTCTTCTATTTTATCTTCTTAAAATAATTCTTTATTATTTTGAAATAATCATATTCTTTCTCGATGACTAATAATTCATCTCTGTCAAAATCTCGAGGAAATAAGTCATTATGGCAACCGACTCTTAATTTGAAGGATTAAAGTCTTTTATTCTTCCCACCCTGCAGGCAGAGGCTTTCATATAAAAAGCATGTGAGCCAAACACATGGTTATATTGCACTGCTCACATGATAATTATGAAGTTGAGTCTGCGTTCATTTGCATGAAAGTTCTTAACAGATAATCCACTAACCTACCAGTGCAAAGTGTTGGTAATTAGTGTATCTCTTAGTAAATCTACCCTAAGAATCTTCATGTTCTACTTATAATATACTGTAGATTCGTGTCATTGCAGAGAGCGTGAATGAAGACCACACTGTAACTGTACACAAATAGGTAATTTAACACTAGTGTGTGGCCTACACCCTAGTCACTGGAGCTCGCAATAAAGCACGAAGCATATAACCCTGTGTGCCCTATAGGCCTGTATGTGCCTGTTTGAGGCAGACAGGAAGAACCAGCTGTTGCGCAAGCACAAAAATCTTTTCCGGAACAAAATGCCAAGTCCTGATGACAGAGCAGAAATGGGTTAAATGTGGAAGTCATTATGAGCAACTGCTGATTTCCTGCCATTTTACAATAATATCATTAACTGTAAGTCCTATTATTGCAAAATGGAAGCACCTAGGAGCAACAACAGCTCAGCCAATCACTCACTACAGAGTTCCAAACTGCCTCTGGAAGCAACATCAGCACAAGAAGTGCACGTCGGTAGCCTCGTGAAATGGGTTTCCATTGCCGAGTAGCTGCACACAAGGCTAAGACACTGCGCAATACCAAGTGTTGGTTGGAGAGGTGTAAAGCACACATCACTGGACTCTGGAGCAGTGGAAAATATGATCTCTGGAGTGATAAATCACACTTCACTATCTAGCAGTCTGATGGATGAATCTGGATTTGGCAGATGTCGGGAGAACACTACCTACAGAAATCAACAGTGCTAACAACAAAGTTTGGCGGAAGGGGGATAATGATCTGGGGCTTGTTTTTTAAGGTTTAGGTAAGGCCTCTTAGTTCCGGTGAAGGAAAACATTAATGGTACATCATACCAAGACATTTAAGACAGTTATACACTTCCAACCAGTCAGGCCCTCTCGTACAACATCAGTGCCTGACTTTATAAATGCTCTTTTAACTGAGTCGGCACAAATTCCAACAGACACACTACAAAATCTTGTAGAAAGCTTCCCAGAAGAGTCGACTCTGTTAGAGACCAGCTCTATATGAATGCCCTCCTACCCTAACTCAGAGCTTTCATTCAGTGAAATATTTCTGTAAAATATTCATTTATTCTTTTATTTCTTTCAATGTATATGTCTTGTAGAAATTTGTAACCCTCCCCCTCCTTCAGTGTGTAGTGTTCCCTGTCTCACTGGGAATAATACTCTCTAATACAGATGGGTTCAGCAATGGTTGGCATAGCAACATAACATAAGGGAGGCCTTTACAAAAGAGAATATGGCAACCCCACCCAACGGATATATTCCTCGTTATAGGCGAGGCATTAGATTACAATGGAGCACGCTTGCATAGTAGTATAAATTCGCAGGGAAGCCTGTGGTTCACTTTGTCATGACTAGAGTCCTATAGGTTCCTGAGTGCCTGCATGGGTCAGACAGGAAGTACCAGTGACTGCATAATCACAGCTCTTTTCCGGACCACATCACAAACTTAAACAAACCATTTTGAGCGTTCACGTGTGGTCACTGCTAACCCTCGCATTCCAGCTTCCGTCTGAAAAGTTTACCGGGATAACATGGCCTGGACCTCTTGCTTCGGCCTGTGCTGGAGACGCATAGCTGAATGCAGCTTAAAGGCTCAGACACAGTAGTGAATTCTGTAGTTGCTTATCTCTCATATGAGGGGATGAGGGAGGGATGTGTGCTATGCTGCTTGGAGTAAAATGCTAGAGGGAAAAATATTTTGCTCAAGATCCGATCACTTTACAACATGCAGCTCTCTGGTTTTATTTCATTTGAATGGGAAGGCCTATTGCTTTCTGTAGTAGACTGTATATTTCAGTTCATTTTTATTTAATAGAAAATGCATGCTTGTTGCATTTAAACTGCATAGGTATTATTTTAATGCTGATTTTATTGTTAAGTTTTACTCCAAACGGCATGCATCCTTTATTCCCTCATTTGAGAGTTGGCCAAAAACATCACCTTATGCCTTCTGGAAGGCCATCTAATAAGGCGTAGATGTGTTACTGACTGCCAGTACTTAGTGGGGAGTCTAACCAGGTTTTAGTATATACTGAACATGTTTGCACTGCATATTTAAAGGTATCTTTTAGAAAATCATATAAAATCAAGCACAAAGACATGCGATCTTCGCTGCTCAGCAGCAGAATAGGTCATACTCTAGAACTCAGTGACATTAAACATGATTCTACTCCCTACTGTCTACAGAGGCTGCGTGGCTATGTGCTTGATTTAGTACACTTGTGACTGAAACACCCAAACTTAATAATTAGGAGAGGTGTCCACATACTTTTGTCCATGTTGTGTATGTGGCCCCTATTATCTTCCCGTAATTTCTGCAAAACATTGCATTTTTCTTTGAAGAGCATCACTTTTCGAAGTACAGAAAAAAGCCCAGCCCGTGTCTCAAGAACAAGGGTTCCTAGAAAAGTCTTATGTAAAAGAAAGTGTCTGCAGGGTCATTGCACATCCCTGAATCCATGGATTAAGGGCATGTATTTGTACTGCACCTTGTGACTGCTTAGTGTGCTCTGTTTGCTCTAAGAAATCATGAAAAAAAAAAATACATGCCCTGTTTGTGTGCATCCATTTGGGACACATGCTCAGAGGCCCTGCTCAGCTGGGACCAAGATACTCAATAACAAGCTCCAGAGTGCTGATGTGAGCTACGCTGTAGTGGATGCACACACTCTGTATACAGCATGTTTTAAAAGGATAGAAATGTGAGGGATAACAAATCTCAAATCTGCAAATGTACGTACTCAGATACACATCATGCACTTCATTCTTTTCAGCTTTATGGCCTCAAACTGCACAAACCTGAAGTGGGCAGACACGACTAGATCAGATAAGTGTCACACAAAAATGCAGCAGTCTCGGAGCTTACCGCACCTTCGGCTCTTATTTCAGTTTACACAGAATTTGCACAGTTGATCTACTCATTTAGTTACGTATACTTTATTATCTCTCTCATGCCGCCTTGTCCAGTACAGTAACGTCTTTGTTGCTGGCCGAGCTGCACACACTCGCACTGTTGTGTGTTTATTGTAGTAATAAGCACTCTAGCACAGTAGCAAGGAATAAACCTGTGTAACTTTCAGCAGCTACATTTCGTTAAGTTATACTTTTTTAATCCCACAAACGGGGAAATTCCACCTCCACATTTAACCCATCCGCAAAGCGAAACACCACACACACACACACACACACACACACACACACACACACACACACACACACACCAGCCCTATCCACGGCACCCAGGGAGCAAATGGGGGTTAGGT
This sequence comes from Pygocentrus nattereri, assembly GCF_015220715.1. Classification (NCBI taxonomy): domain Eukaryota; kingdom Metazoa; phylum Chordata; class Actinopteri; order Characiformes; family Serrasalmidae; genus Pygocentrus; species Pygocentrus nattereri. The sequence goes on from NC_051221.1 coordinate 12,847,199, forward strand.
GTCTTGCTCAAGGACACCTCAGTCACAGACTGTTGGCTCTGGGATCAAACCGGCAACCTTCTGGTTACAGGGCCAGTTCCCTAACCTCCAGCCCACGACTGCCCATCGCCTGTCGCAAGTGATAAAATGTTTTACAGGTTTTCTTCCATCAAACTAACTTCAGCAATAAAAATGTATTAAGTAATGAGACAATATCCAGCAAAACGCTGCTGTTGTGTATTGATAACATTAACATGTTTCTCTAACTTCATGCATGCTGCAACTTATGTAGCTTTGGCCTTCCTGACTTGGCCTTCCTGGTGAGGACACTTATTTTAGTTAAGGTTTTATTTTATTGTTAATATTTTTTTGTCTGAACTGCTACTCGAGATATCACATTTCTTTGTCATATAAAGCTGTTTGAGCACTTTTAGAAAGACTGAGAAGTGGCAGCATTCCTTTTAAAAACATTCATCTCCTCCTCCGTCAAGCTAAAAAACCTCCATCATAACTCTTTGTGTTTGCTGTGAGAGACACACACACACACACACACACACACACATTTTATATAAAATAAAATATAAAATAAAAAAAAAAAATATATATATATATATATATATATATATATATATATATATATATATATATATATATTTCAGTTTTTGTCATCATTGTTATCCTTTACATTGTGTGTGAATTTCTTGAAAAATGGATGAAAAAAAACACCCAAAAGAAATGTAGTTGCATTGACTTACATTAAAGTAAAGTAGGTTTTTTCCTTCTACTGTAAAGTTACTATTTTTGAGGTTTTCTCATACATATAAGCATATATACACACATATAACTGGGGCTATGACTGAGTGTTGTACAGAGGCCCAGGAGGAATGCTCTTTTATTCCACTGTACACTCTGTATGGTCGGGAAGACAACGTTCTTCTTGATCTGGATCATTTCTTAGAAAATACCTTAGGTGCTATTTTTATTCTTGCTCTGTGATGGACTGGCGACCTGCCCAGGGTGTATCCTGCCTTCGGCACCCCCCACAACTCACACAGCTTAGAAAATGTGTGTGTGTATGTATGTATGTATGTATGTGTGTGTGTTTGTGCGTGCGCGTTTTTATGTATGTGTACTATTCTGAATGGCTAATTAGGCCCGAATTGAGGCCTAATTCACTCCCACTGCAAGACAAAAAAAAAAGTCGACCAGCAATTACTTTGGTTTCAACTAACTGCAAACAGTCAGTCAGAACGTTTTACTGTGTGCCTGACCGCTAGACCTATGATACTGTGTGCTGTATAGTCCCTAGTGGCCCTAGCCACCGCTGACTGATGATGAAATACTACTGTGGTGTTGAGGGCGTTCCTCACACAGACGACAGGACAGGTTATGCGGTAACACCACACTACCTGCTGTGCCTGCTTAAACCAGAGAAAATAAACATGCTTTCTGCTCAGAAATGTGCCAGAGGTTGAAAGATTGTGTGTTTACAGCCTATGAAATCCATCTTGTTAAAATATTAAAACAGCTAAAGCTTAAGCTTTGTGAAAGAGCCTAATGGCTACTGTTACCGTAGCTATCCCAGCATAAAAAATGGACGGCTTTATCAGTTTAACAAGGATGACCATGAGTAAGAAAAACGAACCTACCAATCAAGCTCCTCAGGCCTGATTCAGAACATAGACTAACATTACATAATCAAATAAAACAAACATGAATACTTTTGTGAATCTTGAAGCCACAGACAGACTGTTTTTGGCTATTTAACTCGTCAAGATTCACTGAGAGTCACAGCAGATAGAAACTATCAATCGACTCAAGCCTGCAGACCGCTCAGCTGGCCAGCCAAGGCGGTTCAAACATCCCTAAATGAGCGACTGACACGTTACTGTGTGCAAGGGACAATGTAGGCAGCACCGGTGTAGGATAAATGACTTCCTGTTATAAAAACGAATCTTATATGTAATCAAGGGACGCTATATAGATGGGTCACGTCCAGCAACGGCGGTTTTATCTGATGCAAGCTAGACGGAGAGCTTTGTTTTGGGGATATACATTTACAGCTATATTTACAGTTGGCAGTTTAGCTTGCAAGCTGTCAGGAAAAGCAGGCCATGTTGTTTTGAGTAACCGAGGCTTGCTTTGTCTTTTTAACAAAGTGAACGGTTGCTTAAGAACAGTTAAGAGTATAATAAAACTGACGGCAACACACAGTAGCTGAGTGTCAGATTACAATCTCGCAGCAGGAACTCATCGAAAAATTCTTTCCGGTCCTTCTTATTATTATATCTACAGCTCCAAAGGCACAGGGATCATAACCCTTCCATCAGTGAAAAATCCACATACGTAGTTGTATGCCTATTTGATCGTTTACACAAGATAATCAATTAATTTGCCATTTTTTTATAGATATTTAAAACATAATACAAAATATTAAAGCTGCTTCTTACATAAGTTATGTGTAGCTACTCGCTTCTGTCAGAACAAAACCATTTTTCAGTTTTTAATGTAATAACTGCCATAAACGCTGAGTGACAGAGATTTCCTGGTTTGATTAATATAATTTATAATTAATATAATAAATATTGTTTCAAGAATGAAATTATTATTATTGTGTTCATCTAAACTTTCCTTTGTATTACTGAATGTTTTAGTCTGCTAGTGCAGGCGTTCTGGAGGCTACCAGAGAGCCTGAGCTGAACATTTACAGGACACACAACAAAAGGAGGAGGAGCTTTTGAGTGTTCTGCAAGCAATTGGTTCAGAACAGAGAAGCAGCACCAGAGGGTCACTAAACCACATTTGAGAAGTGCTGAGTAATGATGAAAATGAAGGTTTGTCATGTTGGTGCACAGCTGTAATGCATTCCTGTCCATCTGAGGATTCCGTTCAGTATGATCTGATTATACACCAGGACTATCGGAAGTGGTAAAACAATGTCATACTGCATTTCTGTCTGTGGAAACGCATTAGCAGCCATTTGAAGCAATAAGTAACAATAAAAAGTAATAGTATACAACCCCAATTCCAATGAAGTTGGGACGTTGCAATTGAATCCACTACAAAGACAAGATATTTAATGTTCAAACGGATAAACCTTGTTTTTTGCAAATATTCACTCATTTTGAATTTGATGCCTGCAACATGTTCCAAAGAAGTTGGGACAGGGGCAACAAAAGACTGGGAAAGTTGAGGAATGTTCAAAAAAAAACACCTGTTTGGAACATTCCACAGGTGAACAGGTTAATTGGAAACAGGTGAGTGTCATGATTGGGTATAAAGGGAGCATCCCTGAAAGGCATTAAATATCTTGTCTTTGTAGTGGATTCAATTGAATATTGGTTGAAAAGGATTTGCAAATCATTGTATTTTGTTTTTATTTATGTTTTACACAACGTCCCAACTTCATTGGAATTGGGGTTGTACTAAACTGTTCCAGCCCACTTTCCAATAAAACACCATAATAACATTAATGATCAGAAGTCATGTCATCCTACACACTGAAAAACATGGTTCTTCGAGGGTGCTTTAGTAAAGGCGACAGTCCTGGTCAGAATCATGAGTTTTACACTCTTAAAAAGACGGTTCTTCGAGGGTGCTTTAGTAAAGGTGACAGTCCTAGTCAAAATCATGAGTTTTACACTCTTAAAAAGACCATTCTTCGAGGGTTCTGCAGTAAAGTCGACAGTCCTGGTCAGAATCATGAGTTTTACACTCTTAAAAAGACCATTCTTCGAGGGTTCTGCAGTAAAGTCGACAGTCCTGGTCAGAATCATGAGTTTTACACTCTTAAAAAGACGGTTCTTCGAGGGTTCTGCAGTAAAGTCGACAGTCCTGGTCAGAATCATGAGTTTTACACTCTTAAAAAGACGGTTCTTCGAGGGTTCTGCAGTAAAGTCGACAGTCCTGGTCAGAATCATGAGTTTTACACTCTTAAAAAGACGGTTCTTCGAGGGCTCTGCAGTAAAGTCGACAGTCCTGGTCAGAATCATGAGTTTTACACTCTTAAAAAGACGGTTCTTCGAGGGTTCTGCAGTAAAGTCGACAGTCCTGGTCAGAATCATGAGTTTTACACTCTTAAAAAGACGGTTCTTCGAGGGTTCTGCAGTAAAGTCGACAGTCCTGGTCAGAATCATGAGTTTTACACTCTTAAAAAGACGGTTCTTCGAGGGCTCTGCAGTAAAGTCGACAGTCCTGGTCAGAATCATGAGTTTTACACTCTTAAAAAGACGGTTCTTCGAGGGTGCTTTAGTAAAGGCGACAGTCCTAGTCAGAATCATGAGTTTTCCACTCTTAAAAAGACCATTCTTCGAGGGTTCTGCAGTAAAGGCGACAGTCCTGGTCAGAATCATGAGTTTTACTCTTAAAAAGACGGTTCTTCGAGGGTTCTGCAGTAAAGTTGACAGTCCTAGTCAGCATCATGAGTTTTCCACTCTTAAAAAGACGGTTCTTCAAGGGCTCTGCAGTAAAGTCGACAGTCCTGGTCAGAATCATGAGTTTTCCACTCTTAAAAAGATGGTTCTTCGAGGTTCTGCAGTAAAGGCGACAGTCCTGGTCAGAATCACGAGTTTTACTCTTAAAAAGACGGTTCTTCGAGGGTTCTATAGAGAACCATGAACATTTGAAGAACACTTCACATGCAAATAGTTCTTTGCATGTTGAAATGGTTCTTCAGATTGTGAGAATGTGTTATGAAAGTAGTACTATGCAACAGCAAAAGGGGTAGAAGGACCCTTTTTGGTGGTCTGTGCGAGTGAAAGGGGTCCGAGTCCTACTGGAGCTGTGGTCTGAGATCCCAAAGGACCAGAAAGAAAACAGAGAGTCCTCTTCAGAGTTCACTTACACTGTGAACACAGAAAGAAGTGGGGCCATGTGCAGTTGGTTCCCTTCCAGGTTCACTTTAACCGAACTCGGTTCGGTTCTCTGTAAACGAACTATATGTGAAAACACTGAGACAGAACCAGTTACCGTGCCAACCCCCACACACGTAGCCAAGCGCCGTGACTCAGCAATAAGCGGGAGGCGGTCACCGCCTATAAAACCAGCTGCACGACCCACGTCTTCACCCCAAGACTTCCACTCAGAGACGCGCGGGAAGGAACTGAGGTCCAACCAACCCACCCGAGACAAGTGAGTAGCTCACTGCCTGCTGCCCTAGCCTAGCTTTAGTACTCTCGTACTACGACCGCACGTACAGTGGTGTTGGCACAGTGGCCTTTAGGTTATTAAAGGCTTTGCTGGGATTAAAGGTGCACTTTGCAATAAAGTACTGCAGTCGTGCATGCCTCCGTGTGCGTGATGAAACAGTTTAGCGCCGATTTATCCCAACTTTACGTTCCACCTTAACTCAATTACGTTCTGGCGTCTGGACGGAGATGACATTAGCTTCTTACTTGGCCCTTCCACCTCAAAAACTCTACGTTCCGCCTTAAATGGTGCAGCAGTTATAGACTGACGCCGGTGCGAAAGTAAAGTTAGCGTCTTATTCGAACTTTCCGATCCAACTTAAATGGCGCAGCAGCTGTAGACTGGCGCCTGTGCGAAAGTAAAGTTAGCGTCTTATTTATTCGAACATCCCGTTCCACCTTAAATGCCACAGCAGCGCATTCGGACGCAGCTTTGTGTTCGAACGTTCCGTTCTGCCTCCGGGCGCTACGCCTATTCTCCCGTCTGCACGAAGCTCAAGGTAGCTTATTCAAACTTCCCGTTCCACCTTAAACGTTAAAACATTGACACGTTTACGAAGCTCGGGTTAGTTTCTTGATCAGACTTCCCGTTCCACCTTAAACGATACCGCACTTCCTTCCATCCTGGCGCCTGTGCGAAGTTGTAATTAGCTTTCTATTTGTTCGAACATTCCGTTCCACCTTAAACGGCGTAGCACTTACAATCCGCCGCCCGTGCAAAGGTGTTTAGCTACTTATTCGAACTTTCCGTTCCACTTTAAACGGTACAGCAGTTACGCTCTGGCGTGTGAAAGAAGCTGAAGACCGCTTCCACCTTAAATGGTGCCGTAGGTGCAGTCTGGCGCTTGTGCAGCGAGTAGATACCCGCTGCAGCATTTAAGGTGGAACAGAAAGTTCGAATAAGAAGCTGGCGACTGGGAAACATTCAGCCCGGTGCGTGGCTTGCACTTCGGCTCGACAGAAGTTTTTCGACGCTGCACGACTTTTAATAAGAATAATATTAATAATAATAATAGAGTATTATTATGACCGTTAGCTCGAAGACGAGCTCAAGAGCTCTGCATGAGCGAGTGAAGGAAGGGGGAAAGTATCTTGGCTCCTAGCCAAGTTGCATAACACGAGAGCTGCACTGAAGGCGGTTTCAGGTCGCTGCTCAGCGACGACACGTCACGTGTTCACTGATGGGTTTTACTACGAAAGGTGCAGGACAAGCCGCTACACGTCGACGTCCACGAGATCTAACGTTAGTCTTCTGTTTGTGGTCTGTGTGACTTGACAGCATGACATGAATGGAATGTACTCATGTTCCTCCTTTCTCTTTTTTCCCTCACCCTAGTGGCTCCCTACACCATCACCTATTTTCCTGTGAGAGGTATGTGTGAACCCTCATCCCCTCCACCATCATGTCACTAAGCCCTGACCCTGTAGGCTTTGCCCTTACGAGCATTCATGGGGGTCAGCTGCCTTAGATGTGATGGTACGTGAGATGCCTTGAAGTAACTGACTCATCGCACTTGCAGTTAGATGGAATGAATTGCAAGTGAATGTGTTGGAAAACTTCCCATTTTAAGGGCCGGTACCGGACAAACATTCATCCAGGAAGGATTTGATTCGGTTTCAAAGCAAACTGACCGACACACACTTGAGATAAAGGACAGCTTTACAACATTTGATTTCCCTTTCACCTCTCTGGCACTGTCCCTTTGAGCATTCTTCACAGTTGACCAGTCAGACCTTAGTTTGGACGCTCTCTGACCTAATTTAGGGACGAGGGTTGGCAGAGCGTAGAGCCGTAGGAGAAAGGAATGGCAGAGTAACTCTAGCTTTCATACAAATCAGTGTAGATTCACAGGCCGTGCGTTCCCTCATATTCAAAACTCAGAACCATGTTTTGCATTATTCAAACGCAACAATGGACCATTTTCAGTCAACCAGTAAAGACTTGGGAACCTACACAAACCTATTCCACATAATAACCACTATGTACTTGTTTTTAATGCATGATTAGGTGTCCTTTGTTTTCAAGGGGAATTCCACCAACTTTTCAAAATTTCTGCAGACTTGAGTTTGTTTACATCAACAACTCCTTCGGAGTGGTTTGATGTGAAGTGATCTGTTGTAAGGAAACTTGCAGTATCTGATTTCTTTAAAGTTGTGGTGATGATGGGAACCAGGGGTCGCAATGTCTCTAGCAGACCTATTTAAATATAGCTATTTTTTACCATCCAAAACCACGTCTTCCGAGTTAAATCCAATAAAATGCATGTTCTTATGGGATTTTGCCTTACAGCCTCCTGTGTGCACCTCTCCACCATAAATGACATTTAAATAAACTTTCAAGCCAAAACGTTCTCAATACTATTGCAACAGTGTCTCAGTCATCAGACATCATACACTGAAAGAAAGATGGTTCTTCAAGGGTTCTTTAGTAAAGAAAATGATTCTGTATAGATCTGTGAAAACTGAAATAACCCTATGCATGATTAAAGGGTTCTTCAGATTCATGGAGAATGTGCTGTACATGAAACGGGTTTAGAAAGCATCTAAAAGGGTTCCACGGTGGTTACAAGCCAAAGAATCTTTTTTTTTACTACAAGTGTATTCATAAGCATTTGATGTAATAATTGTTTCTGTGAGGGAGCTTTTAGAGGCATGAAACTCCTCAGATGTCTCGTTCCCATCACCACCACTGTGAATAACTTCTACTCAGCAAGTAGAACAGGGCATGTCAAATCATATCGCTTTGAATGACTTTTACATCTTTACCCCTTAATTATGTAGAAATTTTGAAAAAACGGTGGACTTCCCCTTTAATGTAGACATTCATGCATGAAGGATTATATCAGGGTCATCAGTCCTATCAGCATCAGGCTTGTGTAGCTGCAGGTCTTCAATCCAACCAGGCAGGAGCAAATGTCATATGACCAATCAAGAAGACTGGACCAACTGTTTGCAGCCACGCCAGCCCTTTGTAGATAAGACTGGTCACCCCTGGATTATAGGATGATGTTGCCATAGTAATGACCTTCTGACTCTGTGTCATGCCGAGGTAGGCCGATGTGGTGCGACTCGGATAATGCTGTCTGACCAGGGTCAGGAGTGGAAGGAGATTGTGGTAAACTTTGAGGAGTGGATGAAGGGAGACCTGAAGAAAACCTGTGTGAGTGTTTCATAACGGCTTCTGCTGCTTTCATTTGATATTGGCTCTCAGTTCCTCCCAAAAATCCCCACCTTTATTCCACCAAACTCCCAAATGCACAACATTCATTAGAATATTGTGAGCAGTTTCAACAATGGAAGTGACAGTCGTGTAGCATTACCAGCGCTGTGGTATTCTGTATAATCTACTGCGCATGCCATGTTTCATTAAAATCAACTTTTTTGTCTTCTGTCTTTTATAGGTGTTTGGACAGTTGCCCAAATTTGAGGATGGTGACCTGGTTTTGTTTCAGTCAAATGCCTTTTTGAGGCATCTGGGTCGCAGACATGGTGACTATTTGTTCGCCACTCGCTGCACAGCCGGCAGTTTGTTCTCCAGCTTCTTACACTAAATTCCCATCAGTCATCAGCACTGAGCAGCTTTGTTGTTTTTTACTGTGGCAGTCTTAAGGCTCAGTCTGATTTGGTCAGACTCTGAAGATCAGACTACATGGTTTTCCTTCATTTCGGGCTGATTCCTGGTTGTTTAGGTTTTCTTTTGCCACTGCTCAGCGGTGATGACCGCTTGGGAATTTAGGCTTATGTATAGCCAAAGCAATTTACAGTAAACACTTTAATTCGTTGAGTGAAAGTCAATGAGCTAAATTACAGAAAAGACAAACATTTTCCAATGTGCAGTAGAATAGTCAGACCATTTTTGTTTCTTTCAAAAAAAAATTTACAAAACCAGTTTGATTTCTTTTGTGTGCAGGTGCTTATGGCAAGAATGACTGTGAAGCCGCCCACATCGACATGTTTGCCGACGGAGTGGAAGATCTTCGCACTAAATACTTAAAAATGATCTACCAGGAATATGTAAGCCTCTTGTTTGTTCTAAAGCCGTATTTACACAGCATGTACATACAGAGCATGGTCAGTGTACACCTAGCAATTTTAATAGGATACCAAAAATGCAATACATAAATACTTTGTAAGACCACCTCAGGTACTAGTAAATTGGGTGTATAGAAAACATGTAATACTGCAATAGGCTTGACAATGTGAAGATGCCAGATAAGCATTGTTTGACTTATGTTTACTAGTTATCATCACCCACATCCTTAAGTTCAAACATTAAAGCTGCAGCTTGAGACTTGGAAAAACATTGCAATACTTGCTCCAGCTGGTCTCTTGGTTAACTAAGAGAGAACACATTAAATGTCCAACTTCCAGTGTTGGTACTGCAGTTATAGACTGGCTTGAGTTTCACTGAATCTGTTTACATGCGCTTAATTGTTTGATAACTGCAGAAAATCAGATTTTATCAGTAGGCCAATCAACACTTTTACATGCACTTGAACGATCAGATAATGTGGAAATCTGGATCTACGCGAGTCAGGCAGTAATCAGATTTATGCTTTGCAACCAGCCAATAAAGTCTTAGATGTTGGAGTTTTACATTACGCTTGTCACATCACGTTGTGGCTTATTTTATGTCAAGCCAGTTATTCTGAAAATATAAATTCTTTGAAGTTGTCAGTGTTGTCATGTAGTGGTGCTGTGTTAAACACTGCTTGCTTATTTCTGGTAAAGCAGTCTATTTTTGCACATGCAGACTGAGAAATCAGAGTAAGACTTTACAGAGCTAAAATCCAGCCCTCTATCAAACCTTTAAACAAATTTGTAGATCTTGCTCCAACCTAAGAAATTACAGGATGCCGTTTACTTGACCACTTGAATATTCAGATAACTACCCAGATTATGATCAGGTTAAGTGCATGTAAACGTACTCCGTGTTTCTTGGTGGAACATCATGTTAATCTCAAGGCAAATCATACCTGTTTGTGTCTTTTTTTTTTTTTTTTTTTTAAGACATTCATCATATACAGAGGGCTATAAAACTAAAGCTGGAGACTCTGAAAACCAGCATGTGGTTCTAACTGTAATTGCTTAGATTTTTCTACCATTGTTTAATTCCTCAGGAAACTGGTAAAGATGCCTACATCAAAGACCTTCCCAACCACCTGTGCAAGTTCGAAGCTGTTCTGGCCAAGAACAAAAGTGGCTTCCTCGTCGGTGACTCGGTATGACACTGCTAGAGAAAGTGGATCCTGCGCAATTTGCTGTTATCCCTGCTCTCACATCTGATCCAGCTTGGCTATTTTTCATGGATGGAATGATTCCCAAAAAAATCTAATTGGGTTCCACATGATATGATGGCGTCTCAGTTCAAGTGCAATTTCAATGCAGCCAAAATAAGCATGCTCATGTTTCTGTTATCAGTTCATGAGAGCGTTCAACATCGTAAAAGTACAGCATTTCAAAATTGAGAATAGCAGAGTGAAATTTAGTCTGATCCAAGTCCAGCACTGAAACACTGAAAGCTGCCATTTCTAGTGCCCCAGTCTAATGGACCAACCACAAGCTAACGTGCTAGCAATGTTAGAAGACGACACATTAAGGCTGGGGCGGGTCATTTGAATACTAGAGTATTTGTTGCATTAAGTGGTTTCTTTGTTTAGTACTTGGAAGCTTCATCAAAATCTTGTGTGGAAGCACTTTAAATCGGACAGAAAAAACGCTTAGTGCAAAATTTGTGTAAAGACGTTGATCTATCATGGAGGCACAGTTAAGTGAACCCTCTGAAGTATGTAAATGTAGTCCTCCTCATCTGAGTACCAGATGCCTTACACCACAGCTTATTCCAGCTCGTTCACCAAAATGTCGTATTAATACATTGTGCCCAGTCAGGCACATCTTTAAGTGTAAGTGCGTTTTAAAGAATTTCTCAAAAACAGCTGGTGAATCAGGCCCATTGTTTTTATGTAAAATGCTATTGGGTTCTAAATACAGTACTTAATACTATCTCACACATGCTACCTTCATGAGTCAGGTGTAGTAGAGCAGGTGGCAAGACTATAATTAAAAAGCACTAAAGGAAAACTGGTGCTGTTTGGTCAAAGCTCTGTGATGGTTTGATTTTCTTCTTAACTTGGCCTTTTGTCTCTGCCCACAGATCTCCTTTGCAGACTACAGCCTCTTTGAGGTGCTGCTGAACCACCAGGTGCTGAGCCCCACTTGCCTGGACTCCTTCCCTGCCCTTAACAGCTTTGTGGCAACGTTGTCTGCCCGGCCCAAGATCAAAGCTTTCCTGGACTCAGAAGACTACAAGAAACTGCCCATCAATGGCAACGGCAAGCAGTAATTCTGCTGTGGCTGAAGGAGTGTAGAGAGATCTGCTCTAAAGCCTTTAACTTGTAAACCTCATCGTACCTCAATATGTTTTATTGATTAGTGAAGCATTGCACTTTGTGGGTACTTTTTGTTTTTGGTAAGACTTAATGCTGTTTGATACTCTTTTTGACTGACTAAAATGTGTGTCATTTATTGGAAATTAAAAAAAAGGCAGAAAAACACATGGTGTGTCTTCAACTGTCTAAAGGTCAAAGTCTATACTGTATACAAGTATTTTAAGGATAAACATTTAGATTAAACATTGTGTGCATGTCCCATTAGGTCTTGTAAATTACAGGGTGATTCAAACAGATTCATCCGATTTCAAAATGAGATTTCTCTTGTAAATCGTTACAGATCAATGTAGTGAACTGTAAATGGTTTAAGTGAGCATAAAATCTTGGTTTACATGGGCTCGATATGAACCTCCTCCAGCTGTAAAGACGTCAATGCTGTAGTCAAATTCATCCCATACTCGATTGAGCTGTTGGGAGGTTCACAGCCAACGAAAATCATGTTGCAGAGTTATGACTGATTCACTCTTACTGAAGTGGAGAAAAAACAAAAAAAAAAGAGTCAGAAACTCTATGACCCCCCTCTTTCAATTGGTATGTGATTGGTTCCTCGGTGCCTCAGGGTTAAATATGGTGCTTTGAAATCAGATGAATCTTTTTGAATCACCCTGTAAAGCCAGCTTTTACTAATCAATCTTGTGAACGGTGGTAACCATCATCATGCACTTCATTGCCTCTTTAAGCTTATAATAAATTGCCAGATGAGTTTTGTGAGCCAGCAAGATATTTAGTTTTGCACCTTAAGCAGATGTACATATTCCACATGATTTTTAGCTGGTTTACTTGGTCAGTGCAGTCGTCCACACAGTTTAATCCGAGTCCTACACCTCTCCTAATGTGTCTTCACTTTAAGAAAGCGATGTACACTTCCCTCCCCCAGAACTCATACATATTATATACATAGATATTACCCTATTACTTTACAGGTAGAGCTCTAATGATTGTAGAGGTGCTCAGGCCTAGCTACAGGTGTTAAGCTACAATAGGATGATGGGTAATTAGGGGACCTCTGTGTGTTTGGCAAGCTGTTTGAAGTACTCATCTGAAATTACTTGATTACTGATGAAATCACTTGTTAAATGTGTCTTTAACAGCATCTAAACATTAATGCTAGAAGTGAGTGTTTTGCCATCTAAGATATAGCACTTCATTTAATGGCATGAACAATGTGGTGAATCGGTTTTCAGAAGTAAAACATTTAATGCTGACGAATGTTCTTGGAATGTTCTTAAGCAGTAGACGATATGAACCTCCAAAGTAAACATATCTAAAGTACTCAATGTCCGTGTTCCACTGTCACTGCATTTATGTCTTTTAAATGAGGAGTCAGCTCTTCAGTTTTCTTCTATTCAACGAAGGATGCTGATGGCAGGTTTTACAGCCACCGAGAAATCTCCTGCATTTTTGGATCACCCCACAGCTTTCAGCTATGAAATTTTGGATATCGTTTTCAAAATATAGTTCAGATGGAAGATCTTACAGCAAAGCTTAACAAAGCAGAACAGTTAACAATAAGAAACTGAGAATTTATGATTATTCAAGAATTTTACTTTTTGACTGTCATGTTGTTTAGTTGGGCAGTTTTTTATACATTCTTTGCTTTATTTGTGATGTGTCTTCCTAAAAATGTAGGTCACCGTCCTGCCTTCCCCTCCCCTTATATTTTCCCACCATTGTTGTAAAACAATGAAAAATGCAATTAATAGTTGAACACCAAAAAAATACATGTACAGATTTCCTACAATGGGCCTCATTTGCCAAACGTTCTTATGAAGAAACTTCTGAAAACCCACTTACACAGTTTTAATGAAGATTCTGAAATTCACCAGTGTTTTCTTACTTGGGGTTTGTTCTTAGGTAAGAACAGAATCTAAACACAATCAGGAGCACAAAGGCGTAAACAGTTCAGTGGCTTAAGAACATGTTATGATTCTGACAGACTTTATTAGTAGAACCTTTCTCAAGAAAAAAAAAAGATTGATATACTAGCCTGATATTAAAAATTATGCAATAAAAGCTATTTAATTTAGATTTCCTGCTGCCACCAGCTGTTTCTATATATGCATGACATGTTGATACTATAGAGGCGTCTCCCCCCCTCCATCCATCCAGTGCTGTAACACTACACCTCTTGCACATCTAACAAAGATGTATGCAGTGTGCTCTTTTTGAAATGTAGTCATTTACCTGCAGTTCACTCTTGTTCACAACTAATCCCTCTCTCACACTAATCCCTCACTTCTTGTAAGCATCTGAGCTGCCAGCATATCTGCATATGAAGCAAACAAAGAATAAAACTTACTACATGCAGTGTAAATAAAGCTATAGTCAGCATTCTTCAAGTGCAGTTACACATAAACGGAGCAGTGTGACACTAAGTGTTTGACTTCCAAATTACATTGAGTTAAAGAGGAATTCTGCACTTTCACCCACCAGAATGGTTTGATGGGAAATGGTGCATTTTTGAGAAACTAACCGATTCAGCGTTCTTTACCATGCAGTGACAGGAACCAGGGGTCACGATGTCTACAATGAAAGGATGTCATTTTATTTGCCACCAAAAATCAACCTACACATGTTCTGAGCTTCAATACAAAGTTAATAACGGTAAAATTATGGTGAATCTGAAATGATCATTTGAGGACTATTTAACCTTACAGTGCATGTACCTCTTCATCATAGAGGTACTTAGAAAATATCTTTGGCCTAAAATGTTAACTTAAAACCATTATAAAACAATGTCTCTGGCATCAGGTTTACAAGACAGTAGTGCGTCCTGCTATGATGTATGGTTTGGACAGGAGGCTGAGCTGGAGATGGCAGAGATGAAGATGCTAAGATTTTCGTTGGGAGTGACAAGGCTGGACAAGATTAGAAATGAGCAGATCAGAGGGACAGTGAAGGTGGAGCAGTTTGGAGATAAAGCCAGAGAGGCCAGGTTGAGATGGTTTGGACATGTGTTGAGGAGGAATAGTGGATATATTGGGCAAAGAATGTTGGAGATGGAGCTGCCGGGTAGAAGGAGAAGAGGTAGACCTCAGAGAAGGTTTATGGATGTAGTGAAGGTGGACATGGAGATGGTTGGTGTGAAAGTAGAGGAGGCAATGGATAGGGCAAGATGGAGGCAGATGATCCGCTGTGGCGACCACTAAAGGGAGCAGCCGAAAGAAGAAGAAAGAGAGAGGTCTCTGGCATCAGGAAACGTATTCATGGCAATTCAGGGTAATAAACATCCCATGACGCAGCTTTTAGATGCATGAACGCTTCAGACGTCTGGTTCCCATCACCACCACTGTAACGAATTCTGACTTGGCAAGTGTCTCTAGTCTCTCTCTGAATGACTTCGTTTACGTCTTATTTTATGAAATTAAGCACACATTTTGAAAACTTGGACATGTAATTGTCAAGGTAACTATCCAAAGCAGATAAACCCTTAAGATTTAAACTTTAAACGGACACTTTACCCAGCAAGATGCAACGAAGAATGTGTTAAAATGATCTCTCAGTCTATTACAGCATGAGGTAGAATAAAGAAAAACGAGATGTTCTTGCACGCATGTTTTCCTGTCTTAGGCCACACATCCACACTCACGTGACATGCTATGGTAAAACCACAGGAGGAGGGCCTGACCCACCATGACTGGTCAGCTATTTTCACTAAGATTATAAAGCCATATAACAGCCTCAGTGTTCCAGGTGAACTTTAGTACAGCACAGTGACAGAGCAAGAACTTCAAGAGAATCTCAAGGGTGCTTGTATATTTTTTTTTTTTTTTTTTTTTTTTTAATGAATCTATCAAAGTCATTTTTTCATGTGAAATCAGAGCAAACCAGAACATGGCACACAGATGAATGACAATTGCATGGTGTGTGTTATAAACCAGTTGGCGCACAATGATTAAATGCCCTAGAGCATTTAATACACTCAAGTTGTCCACAGTTTAGGGCAACTTATTTTCTGGACATCATGGAAAGCCCATCTGTCAACCTTCTGCAATCCACAGGTATAAAAACAACTGTAAAAGTGTTCCAATAAGAAAACAGGATAACACTTCATAATCTGTCCAGAAATAGACTCATTTAAAACTTTTTGCTATTTATGTTAAATACAGAGAACTGAAACACAACCACCAAAAAAAACAAAAACAAAAAAAAAAAAACAATAACTTAAATTGTACTAACTGTTAAACAAAACTTTTTCATCCAGTCATATGCTCGATCACATCCTCTTGTCTATACAAACCTGACTTCTGGACAGAAAATATCACGTGACAATTATACGAATGCAGATTTCTCCTGATAGAATGTCTTTGGTGAACAAAACAGTGAGGAAACCACTTCTCAATCTCACATGGGGTAATCAGCAGTTCTTCCTGATCATTATATTCATTCGGCAGGTGCAAACTGTGGTGCTTACAATGCTTCGTGTTTTAGGAACACAGATGCATACCGGCTGATTCCAGCGTTAACGGCAGGTGCACTTTGTAGCAATCATCTCCTCATACTCTTTATAGGCGATAGAACCATCATTCTCAATGGTCAGGACACTTAAGGGGTCATATTCTGAAGGAACGCATGAAGGCCTTGGAATAGAGGAGTCCAGCTTTTCGTAAATAATGTTCTGCACCATGGTGTGCACGGGTGAACCATAGATGTAGCCCATGACCCTGGGGCAAATTCCCTTGCAGTACCTGGGGTTGTACTTGTGGGGGGCTATGATCCAGTGGTCCAGCTTGAGCTGGCTGAAGCTTACCCTGAAGTCATACAAGTCACAGTCATCCATGGAGTATTCGTACTTGGGCGAGTCAGTCTCTGCGCTGGGCTTGGGTTCTCGAGTGCCGTTAAGAGGGCTCCTTCTATCCCTCCACATGTGCCTCGTAGAACTGGACTGGTGACTATGCCGGAGGGGCTTCATATCCCACTGGTTCGACCTGATGCTACCAAACCTGCTGTGTGCTGAACCCCTCTGATAAGCCACCTCGCTGGTGTCGTTTAGATACAGCAGCAGAGATGGTGCCATGTGCGTGAGCTCTATGGGGCTTCTATCAGAGAGGCCGTCCTGTAGGCAGGTGAGGTTAAGGAGCAGGTGGATGGCCTTCTTGTGGCCCTGAATGCGCGGCTGGAGAAATGAAGTCACATCCACCTCCACCCACTTGCGCCGGCCGGCTCTCTCTGCACGAACATGGAAGCTGACGGGCGTGGCCGAGTAGGGGGAGCTTTGAGAGTGGAGGCACATGCGGTCACCCGAGGGCACGTGCTCCTTCATGTGTAGATAGCAGATGGAGGCAAGAGAGGCCGCGTGGTTGTGGCTGATGGAGTAGAGCAGCACCGACTTGAGCAAGAGCTCCTGGGCTCGGACACGGTTCAGACTGTAGGAAATGTCCTGCATGAAAAATTCTAAGAGAAATTAAGATCAAGATTAAGATTAAGTGATACTTTTTTGATCCCACAACCAGAGAAATTCCACCTCCGCATTTAACCCATGCGTGAAGTGAAACACCACATACACACTAGTGAACACACACTAGGGGGCAGTGAGCACACTTGCCCGGAGCGGTGGGCAGCCCTATCCACGGCGCCTGGGGAGCAGTTGGGGGTTAGGTGTCTTGCTCAAGGACACCTCAGTCATGGACTGTCGACCTGGGGATCGAACTGGCAACCTTCCCGTCCCTAACCTCCAGCCCACGACTGCCCCCAAAAGCTATATAAGACATTACTGAGAGTCAAAGTCTTCCTCCTGCTCCAAGGAGATTAAAAAAATAACAGTTTTGTAAACAGCACTGAGTAAAGTCAGAGACCATCATTCATTTCCTTTACAATCAAATCAGCCATTAAGTACAAGTTATTGATTTTTAAGAGATCTTTCTAAACATTAGACATAAAAAGAAAGGGAAAATGAGAGAAAACAAGTGTTTTCTTAACTGGGGTTCATAAAATGATTAATAGATGTAGAGAAAATGGGGCTCCTAACAATGATGGCAGACCTGGCAGATCACCAAACCTGTCAGTATCAGATAAACAGCACTTAAAGTTTTCATCTTTAAGAGGAGAAAATCAAGCTGCTCCAGCTCTGAAAACATTACAGGTGTTTCTGTTCATCCATCCACTGTGAGGCTGAAAGCAAAATGCCAGCAAGTGTCTTTATCAGAATGGAAGCGGTCATAAATGTAAAGAGTGGATGCATTAAATTGTCGTATTTAGTTGTTGTAGCTTCTGTGCAACTTTCTTTGAAATGTATGTTTCTTCTGATGTTAAAAATGAATAACAAAGTATTAAATGTTCAGTTTCACAGGAAATTACATAAATGAAGGATGGCCTCTGACTTTAACACATCACTTTCATTTAACTTTAACTGCTGAAGAAAACAGCCCAAATAAAAAAGCCTCAACTGCTCAAATGGGGCCGCGGTCAGCACAGACTTAATTTTGAGGTGTTCTACCATCCAATGAGCAAGAATAAGGACTGATCAATAGTACACTCCAGGTCTGCTGATCCATAGCTAGAACAGAGCATTGAATAAACATTGAAAAAAAACCCACACCCCAACAATACGTTACTGACTACAGTTGCTGTAAGCCAGATTTGTTGATTTACCAATTAAATGACACTATTTTGTCTTACTCTGTAAGCACATTTCATAAGGAATACCAGAAGGCCAAACCTGTGAAAACAGACAAATCAAACATCCGTCAGGTGATGCACTTTTGTGAAAGGCGATGTAGCTCGTATCTGACTGAATGGGAGACCTAATTATATTGCAGGTCCAGTTGCAGTACCAGTTCTAAAATCATGTTCAAAGCCATTAAAAAAACGTAAATACACACAGTGAACATTACTCGAACTCTATGTAAATGCACCAAGTTAACAAGAACTATTGCTCATAGAATAATCTTTAAATATTAGCGTCAGATACCTGGTTCGCAAACAGAACATTAGCCAACTCAATAAAACACTAAACTTGTCAGTCAACAAAACACATCAGCACACTATGCTACATGATCACCACATGCACTAGAAATGTGACCTCATTCCAAGGGCTGTCCCAAACAGCACCCCAAGTCCTGCTTTCCTCAAAGTCTTTACTTTGGTTAGGTCAACGATGTGCCCATGTAGAGGGCAAGAGATTTTGGGGGCACTCGTCTACGTTCACACGCCGATGAACTTGAGTGACATCCCATTCTTAATCCATAGGGTTTAATATGAAGTTGACCCACTCTTTGCAGCTATAACAGCCTCAACTATTCTGGGAAGGCTTTCCATAAGGTTCAGGAGTGTGTTTATGGGAATTTTTGACCGTTCTTCAAGAAGTACATTTGTGAGGTCAGACACTGATGTTGGACGAGAAGGCCTGGCTCACAGTCTCCGCTCTAATTCATCCCAAAGGTGTTCTATGGGGTTGAGGTCAGCACTCTGTGCAGGCCAGTCAAGTTCTTCCACACCAAACTGCATGGGTCATGTTGGAGTTGTTGGAGTGGTCATGTTGGAACAGGAAGGGGGCGTCCCCAAACTGTTCCCACAAAGTTGGGAGCATGAAATTGTCCAAAATCTCTTGGTGCTGAAGCATTGAGTTCCTTTCACTGGAACTAAGGGGCTGAGCCCAACTCCTGAAAAACAACCCCACACCATAATCCCCCTCCACCAAACTTTACACTTGGCACAATGCAGGCAGACAAGTACCGTCTCCTGGCAACCACCAAACGGAGACACGTCCATTGGATTGCCAGAGAGAGAAGCGTGATTCGTCACTCCAGAGAACACGTCTCCACTGCTGTGGTGTAAGGCTTGGATCCAGCTGCTCAGCCACGGAAATCCATTCCATGAAGCTCTCCATGCTGTTCGAGTTAATCTGAAGGCCACATGAAGCTTGGAGGTCTGCATAACATTGGCAACCTCCGCTGACCCCATTGTGTCATTTTACGTGGCCGACCACATCGTTGCTGTCGTTCCCTATCGCTTCAACTTTGTTATAATACCACTGACAGTAGACTTTGGAATATTTAGTAGTGAGGAAATTTCATGACTGGACTTGCTGCAGAGGTGGCGATTTGTTTTCAACACAGTTGAATTGTGTATAAATGGGCCGTCTGTTCATGGAATAATTGTTGACGTGTGTTGCTTAGCAACCATATACTACAGACCAAGTACATGGAGTGGAGGTAGAATATCATCATCATCATCATCATCATTATTATCGCTGTTCATTTAAATAACACATCGAACACATTTCCTATCGTATTTTGTTTCCCGTCTGACTACAAACATTGGTGAAATCACTGCACCCCGTCTAAGTTTGAATGTCGTTTTCATGGGCAAATCACACGTTTAATACCTTCTTTCATTATTAATATTTTTTGCTTTATGTCTCCCACCTCATGTACGCCCCTAAAGTGATTCCATTATGAATGTTTCCTGCCCGTATAGTGAGCCTGTTTGTCTCCGTACCTCTGCTGTGGCCCAGGCGACCCAGGCACCCCTGTCGCGGAGTGATAAGGCGGGCGGTGTTGTAGAGATGTGGCGCCTCGTGGTGGCTGCGCTCCGGTTTGGACGACAGCCTGTAGAGTCTCTTCATGAAGCGGACATATCTGGAGTCAGGTCTGGTCCGCGGAGCCGCTGCTCCCCACGGCTCCTGTTCTGACAGGGCTTTCAGCAAGGGCCTCAGGATGTTCCCGTGATGAGGCAGGGTGTCCTCATTGAGAAGCAGGGCCTCGCCGATGAGGACCAGGCCTGAGACGCCGACCACCAGGAGCACCAGGACTGCCTTAAAGTGACAAAGCGGGCAGCTGAGCTGAGCCATGGTCCAGGAATCCGTCACACTTTAACACCTTCCGAAACAACACCCGCAGCCTCCAGCCAAACAGAACTGCCGTCACCTTTCACCTCACACCTGTGAGCAATCATGGCAGGGTGTGTCCTCGGGCGCTGGGACACGGGAGCAGCTGTGGCTGGAAACGAGACGTGAATTTTTCTCGTTCCACCTTAAATGGTGCAACATCTTGTCCTTTCAATAAAAAACAAACCACCTTGAGAGCCACAACATTTCATGTCCATTTTAGCTCCTTGGCTGTAAATATGTCTCAGCGTGTGCTGATGCGCAAGTAACGCTATATAGACTGAAAATTACAAACAGAAACAGACTTACTTCACTCTGCTTTCAGCTTTAGCTTTAGCTCGGCCGCTTTCCTCGCATCTCCGACAGCAATTTCCCTCAAAACTACAGACTTTTTTTCGCGTCTTGTCCAAATTCCCCCGTTCCACCTTAAAAGGTGCCTGAGGCGCCAGAATACAACTGCTGCACCACTTAAGGTGGAACGGGGAAATTCGCGACTTTTTAATGTTTGGCCGTTTTTGGTTGTAGATTAAACCAGCTGGAGTGATTACAGATCCAAATAAGCCAATTTGTCTCCAAATGATCGATATTCGTCTTCAATGCGTCTCTTTACCTTGTCGTTAGCTGCTAGCTAGGCGAGGGTGTCTTCGTTGCTATGGTGAACAACCTTCAGGCTTAAAGGGCGGAGATTTAGCGGTTGTAGGCTACATTAACTCCAGCGTTTAAGGCTATTTTTGTTGTTGTTGTTGTTGTTCAAACTGTGTTAAAACGATCCGCAGAGCTTTATTTTACTGCATATAAAACATTTTATTTTTTACCAAAAACTCTTAATCCTGCTGGGTGGCTGCAGCAGGGCAGTAAAGGAGTCCCTTACCCCTGGTCTAAACTGCAGACAGACAGAAAACAGGCACTCGTGCACTATTTAAGGTGAAACGGAAAGTTTGAAGTAGGAAGCCAACCCCAGCCTTTAACAAAACTACGTTGTTTTTTGTTTGTTTTTTTTTCTTTCAGGTTTTAATATTGTCATACAGATTTTCAATGCACAGAGACTTTTATTTTGGAAAATAAACTTGCATAATAAAACATCAGAAACAGCTGGGAGGAAAAAAAACTAAATTACTAGGCCTGATAAAAATTGTTTTTGTAGAAAATGTTGCCGACACTGAGCTAGATTAAAATCATTTACTAAACTAATTTATAAAGTATAAGTAAAGAAAGGGTGGAAGGAAAAATAAATCAACTGGACTGCAAATGGAAAAAGAGTGACGATAAGTGGAATTCTGTCTATGCCTCTGTGTAACCAGTGGTGGGAAAACGCTGTGCAATCAGCCAGTGGGCCTGCAGTGGTCCCCTGTCCTCCTGCTCTAGGGGAGCAGCAGCAGTGGTAATGTTGGGCCTAGCTTGCACGCAAGCCTGCTGAAGTCTCAAAAGCAAACCCAACCTCAGGCCAGTTTTGGGGGGACTTTAGCCCTCCCTAAGTAGTTAGTCCTCCCATATGAATGTACATTGTTAGTTCAAAGAATCAACAGTATTTCTCTTTGATTCTTTATTACCCAACTGCACTTGATGTGAGGTAAATACACCATGAAGAACAGAGCTACTGTGTGCCAGCTTGACTAAACAGCCGTTTTGTGTCACATTTTCCACCCATCGCTAGACTAAATATTTGTAAAGATCAGACATTTTGGGGAGAATGCCCTCAGACCCCCTTAGTAAAGGCCTAGCCCCCCAGTCCAGTATATTTCTAGTGATGCCCCTGACAAATCTGCTTGATTTTGTGAGCCAGGTGTCTATTTGGCGAATGCAGTGGACAGAACATTTTTATTATGTAAATACCTGAACTACAAATGTGACAGTTTCCATTAGTCTGACACCTGGGCAGCCTTACCACTAGCCGCAGGTATCGAAGGTGTTGGGCAGCTCATAGCACTACCACCTCACCCCGTGCAATTCCTAGACATTTGACCAATGGCTGGGTCGTTATATGCGTGATGCTGTTTACACAAAGCCTAATCTTCTCGATTATCATACTGCAGTGCTGCCTATTGCTTCAACACGGCTCCGGCAGTGCACTTTTAAACAATGGTCTGTACCCTGAGTGTAATCTGAACCGGTCAGCCTGCTCTTTGGTGTACAAATGGCTTGATTGGGTTACCGGAACTAGGTTGAACTTCTTAAGTAATGCTAAGATATGAGAATCCTGGCATTCTGGAGCATTGTGTGTCTTGGAATAGATTTTTTTTGTTGTTGTTGTTGTTCTTGGACACACAACTAAAATCCAGGACAATCCTGGAAAAGTGTCAAGCCCAGTAGCACATGGAAGCTGTACATCAGTATTTTCACAGGTCTGCTCCAGGTGTTCCCTAATAACTCTTGAACTCATTGAGGGCTTGATCATTAGCGTTTTCCCTGGGTGGGCTGTGTAGGAACTGGGGTCATAGGACCCAGGGGTCACAATGTCTATAGTGCAAACATAGGCAGTTTATTTACTATCCAAAATGTAATTTTGATCACGGTACATTGGGGATGAATCCAGAAAAATACCCTGCATGTATCTCTCCACTATGAATGGATTTTTAGGCCCAAACCGCACTGCCGTACCGCCCATCGCTGTAAATATTTCTGAATCAGCAAGATTCTGTAGTGGCACATTTGACATCAAACCACTCTGAATTAGTTGTCTAGGCTTAAACCGAACCTAATCAGCAAAGCTCCTCCAAGACCGGCATTTGGAAGCCTAACTAGAAATGGTTAATGGTGGGTGAAGACCCTGCCTGTATGCTACAATGAATACTTCAGCAGTAATCACTTTTCTTGTGTTTTCAAGGTGTAGCCCCTTACAGCTATGGCAGGACACATATTATTAGCTTCAAACTTAAATAGCTTTATAAAACTGAACTTCACTGTCATGTTACATCAGTAATTGTCTTTGCAACTTGTGAGAAGGCATGCAACAATTCTACATCACGTAGAGACAGCATTTGTCATAAAAATGGAGTTAAATGAAGATTACATGGATTTTCTGTCTGTTTAACCGAGTTTATCCCCCAGCTAGGCAGTGGAGAGCTGTGAGTCAAGGGCACTTAGACCAGGACACATCACTGCACGCGAGCCTCGGGGGGAGCTGCGCTGTAAAATTATAACTGCATCACTGACCGTCTGGACAGAGGCTCTGTAATGCCTCCCAGGCTGTCCTCAGCATTTCTGAGCGGTACACTAAATGCTTCTGTCTGCTGTATGTGATCAGTGATAAACAACCCCATCCGTATACATCAGGGAAACAGTGCTAATATGGAAATAAAACAGATCAGAATCTTCACCTGGATGAGGTCTGGTTGGAACAAACCCAAGACGGAAATCAATCAGTCTTCTTTATATAGACGCATATAGTGCATGTATGTTATTCGTGCTACAGTTGCAATGCTAAAGTTAATGATTTCAGTTTTTATTTTTGTGTGTTTATTTTATTGATTTATTATATTTTTAAACTTGTTTACCAGTCAATTTCACATATAAGCTCTCAGAAAACATCTGTAGGCTTAGTCGTTGCTTTGGCTAGTAAATAAAATGCCTGTATTTGTGTTTTAGTCATTGGGACCCCTGGTTCCAATGGTTCAACACCACTGTAAAGAAACCTCAGTTAGTAAGTTTCTCTACAAATAACCTTTTCACTTCAGACATATTTGAATTACTTTTTGTACATCTCAACAACCCAGACATATAACCAGTGGTGGACAGTAACTAAGTAAATGTAATTCGTTACTGTACTTAAGTACTTTTTTGTGTATTTGTACTGAATTTTTTTCCATTTTGGGCGACTTTTTCCTTTCACTCCACTACATTTCAGAGTCTAATATCTGACTTTTTCCTCCACTACATTTTGAGAAATCTGTCATTCCTTTTGGTTTCTGTGTGTATAAAAACGTAACATGTCAAAACGAAAGAAACGCAAAGCCAGAGCGCCAATCAGGGCCCAGCGGTCACTTTGTTTAGAGCTGGTTTTGACCCGTTGGTCATACCGACCCAGTGCAGCACACGGTTCAACGTCAGCACAGCAGCGTAAAGGTTTGGGAGAGTCTGTTCAACATAAATGATGAATTAACCTAACTTTGTGTAAATAGAGCACAATATAGAAATATGTCCACATATGAATTTCTACAAACACCATTTCATTTTATAGTAAATTAGTTTGGGCTGGTTTATGTTTATGAACAGAGGCCTACAGATCAACATAGTAAAGGAGCTCATCTGTGATCCTGAGTTTAAAGCCAGTTTTTATTCAACTTAAACTTGGAACTAAGTTGTAAATAAATCTGAAACTGAAACTTTGCTTGTGTGTAAAAAGTGATTTCAGAGCCCCTCGGTTCTCCCTGAAACTGTTTACCTTCAGTGTTTTGCTTATGATCATTTTAATAGACGTCAGCGTCACTAATTAATGACGTTCTATTAAAAGACTGGTTTGCCAAGAGAGACGCTGGAGGATCTTCACCTGAAATGAGTTCATGAAGCCAGTCTTGTTATAAAAATGATAACAGGACATCAGAGCCAGAATGACTCTTTTAGTACTTTTACTTTTGATACTTAAGTACATTTGAAGGTAAATACTTTAGTACTTTTACTCAAGTTGACGTCTAGAGTAAGGACTTCTACTTTTACTGGAGTAATATTTTATCTTGGGTGTCTCTGCTTTAACTCCATTACATGATTTGTGTACTTCATCCACCTCTGCATAAAACATAGAACATGTATTGGTCCAGTGGCTTAATAAGGTCGGCAGCCCACTGACTGTTTGCCATGACCACCCAGAATACTGTCCAGCAAACAAGCTCTAACTAGTTTTTAATCTCCCCAAACAGATTTTAAATGCACAGAGACTTTTATTTTGGAAAATGAACTTAGAAAAGCAAAATAACTAGGCCTGATATGCAGTGGTCCACTATCCTCTTGCTATCAGGGAACATAATCATCACAAAATTGAGAGAAATTGGTGGAATTCCCCTTGAAAGGCTGTAAATGGAAACAACAGGATTTTAAATGACTATTACATGATTTTTTTCAACGTATTACTCTGGAATTCTTATTATTTCAACTTTTCCAAGCAAAGCTTGTATTAAATCCTACGACTTTCCTGCAGTCACTCATAGAACTGATGGGTCAGGGCCTGGTGTCCGAAAAGTTTAAGTGTTAAGATCATCTAAACTGGCAGAGAGAGTGTTCAATGTGATGCTTGTGCACCCTTTAAAGAATCCTCTGTCATTAGTGCTGATATGCTTTCGGGAAACTAGCAAAAAATGATCTTTCTAGAGAATGTGGCTGGAAGAATCTAATGATGTGATTAACTGGGATACGACCAACAACGCAGCAGTGTGGTTTCAATAATGTGTTAATATTGGAAAAGTTCATCAAGTTTACAGCAATGAAAACTCAGAAAATCTGTTTTCACCTTGAGCTTCAACATAGTTGGTCAGCAAATACCCAACCACTGCTTTAACCCTGCATTTATCCACTGGTGAAAAGCCTCATGGGCTTGAAGAGCCATCAAAATAAAGTCATTTGTTCTTCTACAGAAACGCGGCAAAACGTAATAAATTCAAGGTCAACGTTCTTTCAGCCCACGCATCTCTCTTCTCAAACACAGCGCTCAGTGTTTCTGAGGAGGCACGTTCGTCCACACTGAATCAGATATGGTAGGAGTCAGCGAGTAGTCATTCATAGAGAAGAGAAAAACATTGTTTCTGCTGAACGAGTGCTGCGGCTCATTATGCGGCAGCAACAAGTACGAGGTGCTGATATTAAACTGTAACTGACTCATAGCTAAACCTGAAAGATTCATATTTTCTATATCTGTACTGCAATGTGAAAGACTACAATTTTCAAATGGGAAGAGCTGCAATTTTTTATTTATAACCTGTGTTATCAACAATGCCGTCTTCATGTTTTAAGTGAGGGAAATTTTACCTAATAACATGGAACCAGGGAACTGGCTGTAGAGGAGTTTGACCAATCATCCACATGCTGTGAACTAACTGGCAGGCTGACACATCAGCATTCCAGCCTTAAGCTAGAAAAAGTGGATATTCTGGTTTTCTTGGCCAAAAAAGAAAAAAAAAAAACGAACAATTTTTAAACAGTATCTCGCTGCTGTCAGAACAAAACCTTGTATCTCCATTTTCTGTGGATTTTCAGTTTTTGACATCATTTGAAAATGCATGTTGGCCTTTATATTGTGTGTAAATTTTATGAAGGATGGAAGAAAATAAACGGCCAAAAATGACCTGGAGAAAATTCTGGTTCCATTGACTTACATTGAAAGTGATGTATGTTTTGTACTTCTCCTGTAAAGTTACCATTTTGGAGATACAAGGTTTTGTTCTGACAGCAGCGATATGTAATAATAAAATGTATTATACAATGTATGTCATACTTTTTCATAGTAGTATTCATAATATTGGTCCAAAAAATTGCTAATATTTTTCCCAAAACATCTTTATTTTAGAGTTCTTGTATAAAGCCAACAGTTCTATTTGGAACCAGCTCAAGCTTAAATGGTTCTTTGCATTCTTAAAGTGTTCTTCAGATTGATGGAGAATGTGTTCTATATGGTTCTATTTAAACCCTTTTGAAAATGGTTCTATATAGCACCAAAAAGGGTTCTGCTATTGTTACCATAGACTGTATCGCTGTTGTGAGAACAAAACCTCGTATCTCCAAAATGGTGACTTTACAAAAGAAGGAAAAATCATTCCTTATTTTTAATGTAAGTCAATAGAACCAGACACCCCCCAACACCTCCCCCACGTCATGTTGGGCCATTTCTTTTGGTCCATTCATTATGAAATTTACACACAGTGTCAAAAACTGTAAAATGACAAAAATGGGATACGAGGTTATGTTCCCAGAGCAGTGGCATATAGAACCATACACAACACACTCTCCATCAATCTGAAGAACCATTTCACCATGCAAAGAACCCTTTAAGCTTGATATGGTTCTATATACAACACATGGTTCTGAACTGAACCACAGAAGAACCATCTTATTGCTGTCTAAATGTAATCCTGCTATATCAGCAATGCATTACACAGTCAAAATGGTTATACAGTATCTGCAGCTAATATTTTCCATATTACATTAAAACACAAACATCTTTCCAGTGCTTATAGACTAAACATTAGAGATAATTCAGATTAAAGTGACAGATTAGGCTTATCAACTTATTCTAGACCCCCCCCCACCACACACACACACTTTAGTTACTCTGAGCACACTATCTTCAATTAAATTACACTATAAATAACACTAAATTACACAAATAATTAAAGAAAAAAATGAAGTATTTTTAAGTGCATCTAATTTGGTCAGTTCATTAGTTTTAGTGTAACGGTCTGCGGTTGAATGTAGCGCAGTCCTTCCTGTTCTCATCTGGGTCGTCACTGATGAAGTGGAAGCTTGGCCAAAGTCTCGGTTTCTTCCTGTGCCCCACACTGGGTTGAAACAGCTTACTGAACGTGCTGAGCCCTTTAGGCACATCAGAAAAGTGCTTATCATCATCCGAGTGCCCGTGTTCTGCAACCTGATGTGAAACACGAGGGTCTCCGAGCATCTCTCTCATCTCGGGTGACACGTCTCTGTGCAAGTAGTGGTAGGGCTTTTTGCCGCTGTTGTCACGGATGTTGCAGTTGGCTCTGTAGATGCACACCAGAAGGTTTAGGACTGATTCCTGGCTGTGAATGGCAGCAATGTGCAGAGGGGTGTAGCCATCATGGCTTTTGGCATTCACGTCAACCTCCAAGCCACCTTGCCGTGAAACATCCAGGATCTGGCGCAACACTTTGCTGTTTCCCTTCTTTGCAGCCCAGTGGAGGACGGTGAAGCCTGAGATGAAGTTCTTCTTCTCCGCCAGCTCAGCATCCTGCAGAAGAAGGCTGTAGACTTGACCCCAGCGACCTGTTGCTGATTTTACCAGCCAGTCATGTTCCTGTCGCTCCAGAGGGATCAGAGCCAAGTCCTTGGCTCCAGAACCCGGTTGGGTCAATCTGCTGCTCCTTGACGGTGCTGGAGAGCTGGGTCCCACCGAATGTCTCCTTTTGCTTCTTAGTGACCTATAGAGACGTCCTTCAGCTGAACTCAGATATGATGAGCTACATCCAACTGCTTCACTTTTTCCAGCAAATGGCTGAGGCAGAACCCCAAACGGAAGCTGTCGCTGAGCCGCAAGGTCATGTGGTGCTTTGGGAAAGACGTTTACCCTCTCACTGTGGACTTTTTCGGGCTTTAAATGAGGTGATGGTGGAGATTTTATGGCCACAACAGCAAACACAGCCCCCGTTTTACCTATTGTGCCATGAGACACATTAAGTACTGTAGCAGTTAAAGAATCATCTAGGCTGGTTCTGGTCTTTGTCGCAGGCGAGATCATTCCAGGATCACCATCAAGAGAACGTCTCATTTGAACTTGTGGCTTCATAGATAAACTCCCAGCATGACCAGTGCAGCAGCTGGCATTCAGGCCTGAGTAGAAATAAGAAATTATTACTATTACAGACATTTTAAGACATCTGCAGTAGAAGCCCATTCCTGAAATTTCAAATATCATATCTACCACCTAATTATTACGATAAGTGAATTATTGTGGTATTAATTGGAGATACTAAGTCATTACTAAGACTAAGACAAGTTACTTTGAGAAGCATCCTCATTATACAACCGCATTTCCAAAAAAGCTGGGACACTGTGCACCATGTAAATAAAAACAGAAGTCAATGATTTGCAAATCATGTAAACCACATTTTTAAAGGAAAAATAGTAGAATGACAACATATCAAAGTTGAAACTGAGAAATTTTTTTTTTAATATATGGCCATTTTAAATTTGATGCCAACAACATGTTCCATCACCTGTTCTTTTAACAACATTCTGTAAATATTTGGGAACTGAGGAAACCAATTGCTCTAGTTTTGAAAGTGAAATGTTGTCCCATTCTTGTTAGACACAGGATTTCAGCTGTGCACTGATAACAAGCTGAGTATTCTTTAGCCTAGAGGACACAGTATCCATGATCCCCCCCCCAAGCCCCCCCCCCAAAAAAAAATCTAATGTTGATTCGTCAGACCACAGGACACTTTTCCACTTCCCCTCAGTACATTTAAATGAACTCAGGCCCAGAGAAGGTGGCAGCATTTCTGGATACCATTTATATGTTTTTTTTTTTTTTTTGCGTTTTAGAGTTTAGGCTTGTATTTGTTTTCACAGACAGCAGTTTTCAGAAGTGTTTCTGAGCCCATGCAGTGATTTCCACTACAGAACCACGTCTCTTCTTGTAATGCACCTTGTACCTTGCATAAAGAGATTTCTCCAGATTCCTTGAATCTTTTAATGATATTATGTACCATACATGATGAAAAGCAAAAGTTCTTTGCCATTTCATGTTGAGAAATGTTATTCTTGAATTGTTGCACTATTTCATCGTGCACTCTTTCAGAGTGGTGAAGCCCTCATCTTTACTTCTGGCAGAGTCAGCCTCTCTGAGATGCTCTTTTTATACCCACTCATGTTACTGACTTGTTGCCAATCAACCACCTGGTGTTTTAAGCATTACACAACTTTACCAGTCTTTTGTTGCCCCTATCCCAACTTTTTTGAAATGTGTTGCTGGCATTAAATTCAAAATGTGCACATATTAAATACATAAATAAATAAAATTTCTTAGTTTCAACATTTCATTTGTTGTCTTTATACCATTTAAAATGAAATATAGGATTTAAATGATTTGCACATCATTGCATTGCTTTTTTCTCCCCATTTTGCACAGTATCCCATTTCTTTTGGAAATGGAGTTATATGCTATATACTGCAAATTCTATTAAATAGCATAAAGCTTCTCAAATGATGAAACATTTAATGAATTCAATTTATTTAATTAATACATTAAATAATTACATAATTTAAAGAAAATAGTTGATATAATTCATTTGGGATGCATTTTGCTGAGTATCTCAAAAATGATAAAATCTAAAATGATGACTTAGTATCTCAAAATATTGAGATATTGTCTAAAATAATGACTTAGTATCTCAAAATATTGAGATATTGTCTAAAATAATGACTTAGTATCTCAAAATATTGAGACAGTGTCTAAAATAATGACTTAGTATCTCAAAATATTGAGACAGTGTCTAAATGAATGACTTAGTATCTCAGAATACTGAGACAGTGTCTAAATGAATGACTTAGTATCTCAGAATATTGAGACAGTGTCTAAATGAATGACTTAGTATCTCAGAATAGTGAGACAGGGCTTTAAACTAAAGACTTGGCACCTGTACTAAGTTTACATAAACACCGAGTTCATGTGAAGCATAAAACAGTGAGTTCA
Organism: Pygocentrus nattereri; assembly: GCF_015220715.1. Lineage (NCBI taxonomy): Eukaryota > Metazoa > Chordata > Actinopteri > Characiformes > Serrasalmidae > Pygocentrus > Pygocentrus nattereri. The sequence continues at coordinate 12,878,012 of NC_051221.1, forward strand.
GTTTGAGGGGGTGAACGGGCTCCCAGAGGGTTTAGAAAGAGACTCACGCTCGTTGGAGCTGCTGTGTCGGGTGGTGGTGGTGGTCGTGGTGCAGGACGTTGATGAAGGAGTTCCCAGGACTGAACCGGGGGTTTCTGGTTTCTCCTCCACCGTTTTCCGCCCCTGGAGCAGCTCCTGGTACTTCTTCTTCACCACGACGTACTTCACATCGTCGACCTGCTTAACGACGGCCACGCTGTTGACGAAGTTCTTGAACAGGTCTCGGTTCCTCCGCCTCTCCGCGGGCTCGCTGGAGCTGATGAAGTCTCTGAAGGCGCCCAGCAGCTCGGAGTTCCTCACTTTGCCTCCGCGCTCCAGTAAAAACGCTAAAACGAGCCCCTGCGACGCGGCCATGCTCCAGAAACCCACCCGCTACTCCAGAAAACGGTCCAACGCGACGTCCATCAGCAGAGGAACCACTGTGGACTCAAAGTGAGCAGCTCCCCCCACCCCGCGATGTTTTTCTACAACCTGCTGCTTCCGGTTATCCCACAAAAAAGTTATCCCCTCCTCCTCCTCCTCCTCGTTCACCCCTCTCTAATCCCCCTTTCAGACTGCGTGAACGCGCACTGCGCTGAAGTTGAGCATGCGCGCCCCCGACACCGCTCTGCCTCCCTGTGAACTTGCATAAAGAGAGAGTGTGATGGCGTCCACTAGTTTCCTCTAGAACACCTTTGGATCCCATTAGGAAACCACAAAATGTATTTAGAAGCAGCCGGGTAAACCATTAGGACCCTTCACACTGTGATATCAACCCATCAGAGAAGTAAAACACTTCACAAAACCACCAGGAAACAACAGAAACACTGGTTTCTACAGGTTTTTTCAGCAGGTGTGTTAAAATGTGAATTAAGTCATTCAGAGCGGTTTGGTGTGAAATGCTCTCTGCTAGAGAAACTTAGAGTCAGAATTGGGTGATAGGAACCAGACGTCTGAACACTTTAAAGGGGAACTCCATCGATTTTGCAGTTAATGAATCATTTAATGGTTTAGATGTAAACAAAACCATTCAGAATGGTTTTGGTGGGAAATGCACCTCTCTAGAGAAATTTGCAGTCATATTGTTCATTGTTGCACTAGGAACCAGACGGTGTTGGGTCTGCACTACAAATATCACCATTTTATCTGCTACCTGAAATGACTAGTGAACTTACAGGTGTCGAAAATTCACACACCAGCAGTTTCACTACAGCAGAACCTGGAATCAAGGTAAGAACCGTTTGTGAGTGAAATAAATGACAATTAGTAAAGATAAACCTATCAATATTTTCATTCCCATTCTTAAACTCTTTGCAGCTATAACAGCTTCAGCTCTTCTGGGAAGCCTTTCCACAAGGTTCAGGAGTGTGTTCGTGTGAATTTTTGACCGTTCTTCCAGAAATGCATGTGTGAGGTCAGACGCTGATGTTGGACAAGAAGGTCTGGCTCCCAGTCTCCACTCTAATTCATCCCAAAGGTGTTCTATCAGGTTGAGGTCAGGACTCTGTGCAGGCCGGTCAAGTTCTTCCACACCAAACTGGCTCATCCATGTCTTTATGGACCTGCTTTGTGCACTGGTGCACAGTCATGCTGGAACAGGAAGGGGCCGTCCTGAAAAACAACCCCACACCATAATCCCCCCTCCACCAAACTTTACGCTTGGCACAATGCAGTCAGACAAGTACTGATTGGCAATCCAATGGACAAGACTCGTCCATCGGACTCCCAGACAGAGAAGTGTGATTGGTCACTCCAGAGAACACGTCTCCACTGCTCTAGAGTCCAGTGGCGGCACTTTACACCACTGCATTCCACGCTTTGCATTGCGCTTGGTGATGTAAGGCTTGGATACCGCTACTCGGTCATGGAACCACATTCCATGAAGCTCTCTACGCTGTTCTTAAGCTAATCTGAAGGCCACATGAAGTTTGGGTCTGTAGCAATTGACTCTGCAGAAAGTTGGCGATCCCTCTGCGCACTACGCGCCTCAGCATCCACTGATCATCCACTGTCATTTTACGTGACCAACAAGCTGTCGATCCCAATCGCTTCCACTTTGCTATCGTACCACTGACAGATGACTGTGGAATATTTAGTAGTGAGGAAGTTTCACAGCTGGACTTGTTCCACAGGAGGCGTCCGATCACGGTACCACACTGGAGTTCACTAAGCTCCTGAGAGCGACCCATTCTTTCACTAATGTTTGTAAAAGCAGTCTGCAGGTCTAGGGGCTTGGCTTTATACACCTGTGGCCATGGAAGTGACTGGAACACCTGCATTCAATGATTTGGATGGGTGAGTGAATAGTTTTGTAAATATAGTTTATCTGTATACAAGATCATTATTTACATCAAATAAACTTCGTAACCAGACTTACTGGAAAAGTCTGTGTGTTTTGATGAATCCAGGCTGATTTCCTCTACATCTACAGTTGCTACACTTACTTTCTCATTTCTAAAATGTGCTGCCATGTACTGCAAGCCGTGGTGCAGAACAATTACAGAGGTAATTCATGTTACAAGGCACTTCTTCAGCATAACCGCTTTGCAATTATGCAAACTGTAATTTCATATTAAAAGTACCTATTTAAAGACCTTCTACTGTTTCAATGAAAATAACATGTACCACTTATTATATTATACAAAAGATGGCAAGAATAAAACAAACAAATACATGCTTATGAAATGAAGCCAATAAGCTGGAGTTTATTGAGAGACAACTATAAAACAGGCCAAATCCAAATAATAAACATCACATTCACTCATAGCTTCAGTCAGATTTCGGCATGTGAAAACACACAGCAACAAGAGCAATAAATAACAACAGCTGAGTGCAGTGAAACCTCTGTCGACTAATAAATGCATTGATTTTTGCGGAAGGCCTGCTTAGGTTAAGCTGCTCCTCTGTGGCCTTCGAAATCCTTTAAAACAGTGAATGTATAAAAAGGCACAGTAACATTGCTTCCCCTGTTCCAAATCCTCCCTTTCCTTCTCCTTCTAAACATGGACACATGGGAACACAGCACTGTAAAGATCGGCCACCTTCCACGAGTTCATTGTTTTTGAACAAGGCACACATCCCAGAGGAAACTCTACAATCAATACTCATCTTTGTCTGAATGACACAGAAACAATGAATGCCTGGCTACAATACATACTGTATGACTAAAAGACCTCATAAAACGTTTTTAACTTCAATCTATTAAAGACAACACACTTTAAGACAGTCCTTCAAGGGTTCTTTAGTAAAGGGAATGGCTCTGTGTAGAACCATGAGTTCTATGTGGTTGTTATAGTGTAGTGGGTAACACCTCTGCCTTCTACACTATAACAATAAGAGTCCTTGGGCTAGACTCCTAATACTTCCTTCATCTTCCTGTGTAAAATAATCTCACTGTAAGTTGCTTTGGATAAGGGCATCTGCCAAATGCCATAAATGTTCTATAAAGATCCATTTTTTGCATGGTGAAACGGTTCTTCAGTTTGACGGAGAACGTGTTGTATATAGTTCTATAATGAACCTTTTCAAAAATGGTTCTCTTTAACATCAAAAAGCATTATTCTATGGTTATACGCTTCACATAGTACAAACAGAATGATGCATTTTTCAAAATATTCTACATCGAACCAAATACATGTTCTCCATCAATCTGAAGAACCGATTCACCATGCAAAGAAAGAAAAGAAGCATGAAATGACACTAAAAACCAATGTCTCTACTAAAGAACCCTTGGAAGAACTGTCTTTCTAGATGAGATCTTCAATAAAAGGAAAATCTATGGCGGCAGACAACAGAGTACGAGTGTAAGCTTGTACACAAAGTTATATCTAAACATTAGAATCTGTCAAATGCCCACATGGTAACTTCTTTTCGTTAAACTGTTCTACCAAAAACAAACCATCTCCATGCACTGTAGCTACCCCAAGATAACTATGAGTTAAAGCAGTAACCCTTGCAGTTATCTGAGCATTCAACAGGGTGAGTTTTCAGCCACGGTCATTAGGGCCTCTTAAATCACACAGTTTTTAGATCAGGTGTTTAATTTCTCACTGGATCTTTTGATATATGTGACCTTAACAGCAGATGCATTCATCACTTGGTGGGAGTAAAGGAACAGCTTGAGCCAAGAAGCGAAGTAGCTAAAAGTAAAAAGAAAAATCCACAATACTGAGCAGCACAACTTGCTGAGAAGGTTGTTATATAGATAGTGACAGTTTGAAAGCAGAAAAGTTTGATTCCCACATTTACGGCAGCCATCCACGTCCAGATCATAACTGGCCATCCACAAAATAATTTCTCAGCTTGTTGTAATATGATAACTATGTTAACAGGCCTTCAGGCTGCTGTCTCTCCATTTGGTCAGTGTATTTTTGGTCTATGGTCACACAGACAGAGTGTATCAGTTCATCCAAGCGTACTTAATTCCCATACTTGCAGAAAAAATGGTTAAAATGTAGTATAATTTATGTATATGTTGTAAACAATGATAAACCATGCCAAATGTTAGCCACTGACTTTCACTTATTTCTAGTTATGCTATCATTTTAGTCAAGCTGTTCCTTTAAAAGCACTTACAGCTCAGTTTAACGGCCTTGTTCGCATTTCACATCAAGTTTAAAGCTAAAAACTAAAGACAACAGAAACATATCGCAGTTGGCCCTAAAAACAAAGTTTGACTTCCTTAGCAGCCGTCTTTCACATGGCGCCCCATCAGCCACTTTAGTGTGACATTACTGAGTGATTAAATACAAGCCTTGAAAAAGTTTCACTTAATCTTGCTTCATGTATTTGAGCTCGCACTGCCCTCAAAAGGACCAGGTAGTGTTTTTTGGCCATTGAGTGTGTCTACATGCACTCAATAATCTGATCATAATCAGATTTCTGCAGTTATCAGATTATTCAGATGGTCATGTAAACACCATACTCCGGTCTAGAAATCTGATCAAGAAATCTGATCAAGAGAGCTGGATTTTAGCTCAGTAATCAGATTTCTCAGTGAATCTAGACTCCTACTCTGATTTCTTTTGGATTTGTCAGTCTACGCATGTGCAAAACCAGACTGTGGTACAGGAAATAAGTAGGCAGTGCCACCGCCAGATGCAGCAAAACACTTCTGGAGTGACGCTGAAACCAAACACAAAACAAAGGATTTAAATATTCTTCATCTTATAGATGACATGTTCATATTTTCAGTTTTGTTCATATTTTCACAATGTTTAAAAAACTAAAATAAAAAAAGCAGCAGCATGAACTTTTATATCATGTTTACGTCACGGCTTCTTCTGCGAGTTTATTGGCTGGTTGTAAAGCAGAAATCCGATTACTGTCTGACTCGTGTAGACGCAGAGTTTTCACACTATCTGATTACTCAAGTGCATGTAAAGGCACTCACTGTTTAGTGTGTTCTACAGCGCTATAGACTTGAGTCAATTTGAAAGAAATCAAAACAGTGGCTGGAGCACCTGAGATTGGCATTCATGCTACAAGTTTTATCAATTATGGCTGGACTGCAAGTCATAGCTGAATAAAAGAAGTGTTATATATCTGCTTTTCAAGTCTCCTGACTGGCTTCGGCAAGGACTTAATGTACCGGTCGGCTCATTAGTGAAGCCCACATGCACGAATGCTCAATGAATCTGAGAAACAACTGAGAAAGATTGCAGTATTCAGGATATTCTTTCCAGGTTAACTATCTAGCATGTTAACAAATAACTCTGGCCATGTTCTCAACACCCTTTGCTTCTAAAACGTTTCTTTGGAATGTTTTTTTTGTCTAGATAGATATACACCCCAGTCATGAATGGGCAGAAGACAGCACTAGGCCAATGAAAGAATTACTACTGCATTTATGAACACTGAAAATGGCAAACCCAAACACTGTGATTTCTTGAATGTATCAGCTATAATAATTCTTGATTGGGGGCTCTAAGCCATTCTCTGCTGCACATCACTCCCATTCAAGTACGGGGACAAAAGTGGTGACAGTGGAAAATATTTGGATAAATAACAAAATTCTCTCTCTTTATATCTCTAACTTCTTTTGTTTGATTACTTACAAGATAATGTATAAATAAAGGATATTATAAATATTATTTCAATGACAATCCTAAAGCAGAATAATGCACCAAACTACTTTGCCACAGAAATAAAAGACTTCAAAATATTTCCATGTTAGCAAGTGGCATGTCCAGAATTCTTTTGGTCGTTGTACAGATTGTCAGTATAAACCAGCCACATTACATATGTGCATGTGTTCACACTTTTTCCCCACCAGTGCTTTTTGGCTCCAAGCTCACCCCAAATACAGGCAGGATGCCATAGAGACACAGAAACTAATGCTTGAGCAATGCAAAGGAATAAAACTTGCACTGAGAAAACACTCGCAGGTGCTCAAACCCAACCACACAGCACTAATGCACTGGTGGTGTTGATGGTGGATGAGATCACTCTGGGGACTGAGCTTTAGTCCCTCCTTCACAGGCACTGAGGTGTGGAAAGAAGCCACATAGCTCCTGGAGATGCGTCATTGGAGCATTGCTGCTAAAAGCCCTGCCCCCTCAAACCATCTCCTCCTCACAGTGGGCTCCAGCTATGAGCAACGAATGTTTATCGGGCTCGCTCAGTGCCATGCTATTGAGGGAGTGCTTGTCTGATCGCAAGGAGTTAATAGAGGCTCGGCTGTAGTTGACCAACCGGTCCAGAAGGCTCAGTTTGGGCGATGGGCGCCGCAGTTCTCCAATGCCTATGTGAACGCTGATGTCTGACAGACTGCCCTGCCTGCACTGCTTGGACAGCTGTTTCTCCAGCTTCTCTGCACTGGGTTTATTGTAACTATGGAAACAGAAACGAGAAAAGAACAGATGGTTCCTCATGTTAGAAAACAAACTTCGCTTTCCCGAAAGCATCTTAATTGACTTTAACCAGTAGAGAGAGTGATCAGTGTGATGCTCATGCTACAGTTAAAGAATATTCTTTAATCCAAGTTGCTTTTGGGAATTCTAGCCCTGGACATTACATTTCTTCATGTATAATACAGAGTGATTCAAAAAGATTAATTCAAATTCAAAAAAAAAAAAAAAAAAAGTTCAATGACATCCTTCAGTTGTACGAACAACATCAATGCCATAATAAAATTCATCCCATACTCGACTGAGCATGTCAGGGGTCACCGTACTCACAGCTCTTTCAGTGCGATTCTGGAGACTGGTGTTGTGGAACCAACAAGATTGCTCAGAGCTGTTGGAGCTTCACTGACGATGAAAAATCCTGCTGCACAGTTATGACGGATTCACTCTTATTGAAGTGGAGAACACGATATACTTTCTGCTCAGGAGTCTCCATCTCCTTGCAGACTGAAGAGAGCCATCTTCTGGAGGCAGTCAGAAACTCTATGACTCCCTTTTTCAACTGGTGTGTGATTGGTTTCCAAGAGCCTCACGGTTGTAAAAAATATGGTGCTTTGAAATCAGATGAATCTTTTTGAATCAGCCTGTATAGTGTAGAGAAGAGCTCTACCAAGTACAAATACTCTCAAATGTCTCATCTCCATCCCAAAAAACTAAACTTTCAATTTTTTTAAAACACCATTTAAAAATAGTCATTACTCTTTACATTATTGTGTATCATGAAGAATGAACCAATAGAAATGCTCTTAAATGTTCTTTTTTACTATATTAATTTAATATTAATATTTAATATTAATAATTAGCAAAAAAAAAAAAAACATTTTTTCCTACTCCTTTGAAAGTTATCATTTGAGAGAATGACACTGATTTTATGCATGTGTGATCAAAAACTAAACAAGAAAGTACAAAAATCAATCCCCACACCAAAGAAAGCAAACACTGCAAAGACACAGTCATGTAATAATATGTTTCTGGCAGGAAGTGTTCTTGCAGTGTGTCAGAGCTCAGATACACTCACCACTTGAGCAGAAGGGAGGAGAGGACCACAGAGACCGAAGAGGCTGCCATAGCAGCAGAGCCCATCCAGGGCTGCAACACCAGGCCTATAGGCATAAAAAGACCTGCAAACCCCCCCCCCAAAAAAAACAGTTATTGATACCCCTGGATCAGTGTGCCAGAGATGTTATATAGTAATTATGATATCAGAATCACATCGACATTGATAGAGATTTATTTTATATAATGTCCAGTAATTCAAACTGATATTTGATTTTATATTTCTTGTTCAGGTGATAAACATTGTTGAACACTGTTGAAAAACATTGTTCAGTTGACTTAGAACTACTGATGGTGAAGTGCCGACCCTTCTATCTGCCGAGAGTGTTCAGCACTGTGTTTATTCTGGCTGATACATTCCGCCACACCTGAACTCGGCCACGGCACTAGAGCTGCTGCATTAGTAAACAAGAGGCCGCGCACCCGGACGCCGTGTTCATTGCTAGAGACTTCAACCACTGCAACCTGAGGACTGTCCTCCCCAAGCATCATCAGCATGTGAGCTTTCCGACGAGGGAGAGTAACATATTTGGCCAAGTCTACAGCAACACGAGAGGGCCCTACCAGGTTGTGCCTCGGCTGCACTTCGGACAGTCCGCCCACATCTCCGTGTTCCTCTACCCAGCACACAGACAACTCCGCAAGCAAGCACTTCCAGGGAGTAAAACTATCAAAGTGTGGAATGAAGAAACTGACCTAGTGCTTCAGGACTGCTTTGACAGTACAGACTGTGATGTGTTCAGAACTGCTGCTATGAGAGAGGACTGTACTGTTGATCTAGAGGACTAAGCTTCTGGGGTAAAGGACTACATCAGCAGCTGTATTGAAAGCATGCTGCATTTCTTTCAGGCAACGCTGAAGACTACAAAAGGTCCAGATATGATCTGCATAGATCTATCAGAGAGGCCAAGAGACAGTACAGGTTGAAGCTGGAGGGCTACTACACCACCACGGACTCCCGGCGCATGTGGCAAGGACTACAGCACATCAACTACCAACAAACGAGCAGGGTGGTCACAACCAGCCACACTGCACTACCTGATGAGCTGAATGAGTTCTATGCTCACTTCGAGGCCCTCAACACTGGCTGACTGAGAGACATTATGGCCACGCAGAACACATCACTCACTGTGACATCAGTGGATGTGTGCAGGACCTTGAGGAGAATAAACCCACGGAGAGCAGCCGGCCAGACAACATCCCTGGGCGTGCACTGAGGGTTGGCTCATCAGAACTGGCTGACGTGTTTGTGGACATTCAATCTGTCCCTTGCGCAAGCTTTTGCACCATCCTGCTTCAAGACCACCACCATTGTGCCTCTCCCAAAGAAAGCGTTGTGCCCTGCCTAAATGACTATCGCCCTGTTGCACTCAACCCAATCGTGATGAAGTGCTGAGAGAATAATCATGACTCACACTCAGGAGACCATTCCGAACACTACAGATCCTCTCCAGTATGCATACAGTCGGAACCGGTCCACCGACAATGCAGTGAACTCTACACACACCTGGAGGGCAAGGACACGCAAGTCAGAATGCTCTTTATTGACTATAGCTCAGTCATCCCATATAAACGCTCAGAAAAGCTCCTCACCCTCGGACTGACACCCGCCCTCTGCAACTGTTTGCTGAACAGACAGACCCCAGTCAGTCAGAGTCGACATCCAGTACAAGAACAGTGAGCACAGGGGTCCCCCAGGGCTGTGTGCTGAGCCCTCTTCTGTACACATACTTCACTTATGACTGAGTGGCCTCCCAGAACAACACCAGCAACCTCAAGTTTGCTGATGATACTACAGTAATTGGATCACTGGTGGGGATGAGACAGTATACAGGAAGGAATTCTCAGCACCTTCTAGAGAAGCACGATCAAGAGTGTTCTTACCAACTCCATCAGGGTCTGCTATGGAAACTGGACTGCTCAGGACAGAAAGGCTCTCAAGTGTATGATTAAAACTGCACAGTCCATCTCAGGAGCAGCCTTTCCCCTCACTACAGGACACATCACACCAGGGTCATCAGGAGGGCTCACAACATCATCATGGACAGTACACACCCCCAGCACTCTTCACACTCCTACCTTCAGGCAGAAATTACAGGAGTGTGAAGTCCAGGACTACAAGACTGACCAACAGTTTCTATTCTATTCTATACCGCTTACCTCCGTCCCTGCACGGAAGCTACCGCTTACCTCCGTCCCTGCACGGAACGCTACCGCTTACCTCCGTCCCTGCACGGAACGCTACCGCTTACCTCCGTCCCTGCACGGAACGCTACCGTTTACCTCCGTCCCTGCACGGAACGCTACTGCTTACCTCCGACCCTGCACAATTTTGGAATTGAGCTTTGACTGATTTCTAAAACTAAAAAGGTGTTTAATAGTCGATTAAGATGGATGTTTTCTTTGGTTGACCTAAGGCAAAAAAAATGTACTTTCATAGCTCACCGGCTGCGATAGGTATTCCCACAAGATTGTAGATTAGGGCAAATACAAAATTAATACGGATCCTTTTCACTGTCTTCTTTGACAGGTCAATGCTTGCAACGACGTCAAGGAGATCATTCTGTGAGGGCAGACAGACAGCATCATAGAAAGCAGGCAAAAAATATAAAACATAATGTCAATTAATATCTCAGCAAAGAGAGAATTTCATCATTACATTTAACTGCTTATTATAAAATCCAAAAAAATAAACAAAAACATAAAACAAATATTTTTATGTATATTTATCTTTTACCCACCCCATTAAGTTAAATAATAATAAGTACACAATTATTTAATAATAAATAAAAATGTACATGTTCAGAAGTGTTTTCTTGAAAGTGTGTTTTTCACTTACAACATCACTATTTTCACTTAGAACATCAACGTTTGTATACAGCTGCAGATGAAATCCAGTTACAGTCGAGTGGATGTAATGCATGTTGGGAGCTCTCACCTTGATAAGCACCACATCTGCTGCTTCAATGGCCACATCGGTGCCTGTGCCGATAGCAATGCCCACATCAGCCATGGCCAGTGCAGGAGAGTCATTCACTCCATCTCCCACCATGGCCACGTGCTTCCCTTCCAGCTGCAGCTGCTCTACCTTCGCCACCTTATGAGAGGGCAGAACCTCTGCAAACACCTTCCTGATTCCAACCTGGACAAACAGCAGAGGAGACCAATGTCAAAAGGACTAATCTATACAGAATTAATAAACAAGAAATCAATATGATCAGTTTAAGTCAGGCATGTCAAACTGGGGACCTTCAGCTCTGAATTCAGTTAATGAAGACCTTGCTAATTAGTTGATGAGATGAGTTACGTGTGTTTAATAAGAGTGTTCAGAAGTGTTCAGTGTTGGGACTGGAGCTTGACACGTGTTTTAAATGATGAGATGAGAAGTATTATAACAATGTAAAATTTTACTTTTGTAAAAAACTTAAATGCAGTGCATAGCAATCATAAGAAAGTAACTACTAGGGAGCTCTGGGGTTAAAGTTGCCTCATCACAACAGGTTGTTAGATATCAAAATACAGACCATGGGTGAGAGCCACAGCACCATCTGCTGGATAACAGCTGCACTACCACAAAGTCAAGGCATCAGGCAGGCCCAAGAGCTAAAGGAGGTATCAGTTCACTGGATGGAGAACTGAGTTTTACCTTGATAAAAAAAAAAAAAAAAAAAAAAAAAAACATCCCACAGAGGACAGATACAAACACAATACAAGACTAAAGTGTAATAATCACTGAGGGCCAAATCCACATAGGGCTTGCCGATAAAACGATAACAATAATTATCGCGACATAAATGTTCCTTCATAGAAATGTTTGACAATACATCATTCTCACAGTTCCACGTTCTAGTGACAGCCCTGGTGGCACCTTCTACTGCAAGGAAAGCGACACCACTGCTTTCACCATGAGAAGGCGCACTTCTGAGTTTTTCTACATGACTGATGAGGGTGGGGGTGTGGGCATCTGTTCTCCTGTCACCAAGCGTGAGTGACGAGTTAAGCTGCGTAACTGTACTGTCCTACAGCAAACTTGCCATTTTCTGTACATCCTAACGAGCTTTAGCAGCATTAAATCACATCTGCTCCACACAACTACAGCACTGTTACGGCACTCAAACAGTCATATTTCACTATTAGTGCATTCCCAAGTAACAAAAGTGAAAGAAAGAAGTGGGTTCATGCAAGTTACAGCACTAATTTAAACAAAAGGAACTAAGGATGCTGTGGCATTGGGGCTAGCTGTTTTTAGCAGCTTGCCAACTTGAAGCAGCACTCTGTCATGTACACAGTATGGTGGATTGATGTTACCGTAGATCAAACAAAAAAAGCACTGATTTCAGTTTAAACATACAGTGGGGTAAAAAAGTATTTAGTCAGCTACTGATTGTGCAAGTTCTCCTACTTAGAAAGATGAGAGAGGTCTGTAATTTTCATCATAGGTACACTTCAACTATGAGAGACAAAATGAGAAAAAAATCCAGAAGAAAGAAGTCACATTGTAGGATTTTTAAAGAATTTATTTGTAAATTATGGTGGAAAATAAGTATTTGGTCAATAACAAAAGTTCAGCTCAATACTTTGTAACATAACGTTTGTTGGCAATGACAGAGGTCAAACGTTTCCTGTACGTCTTCACCAGGTTTGCACACTGTAGCTGGTATTTTGGCCCATTCCTCCTGCAGATCTCCTCTACAGCAGTGATGTTTTGGGGCTGTCGCTGGGCAACACGGACTTTCAACTCCCTCCACAAATTTTCTATGGAGTTGAGGGCTGGAGACTGGCGGCCACTCCAGAACCTTGAAATGCTTTTCACGGAGTCACTCCTTCGTTGCCTGAGTGGTGTGTTTGGGATCATTGTCATGCTGGAAGACCCAGCCTCGTTCCATCTTCAATGTTCTCACTGATGGAAGGAGTTTTTGGCTTAAAATCTCACGATACATGGCCCCATTCATTCTTCCCTTAACGCGGATCAGTCGTCCTGCCCCCTTTGCAGAAAAACAGCCCCAAAGCCTGATGTTTCCACCCCCATGCTTCACAGTAGGTATGGTGTTCTTGGGATGCAACTCAGCATTCTTCTTCCGCCAAACACGACGAGTTGAGTTTTTACCAAAAAGTTCTATTTTGGTTTCATCTGACCACATGATATTCTTCCAATCCTCTTCTGGATCATTCATATGCTCTCTGGCAAACTTCAGACGGGCTTGGGTACTGGCTTAAGCAGGGGGACACGCCTGGCACTGCAGGATTTGAGCCCCTCTCGGCGTAGTGTGTTACTGATGGCAGCCTTTGTTACTTTGGTCCCAGCTCTCTGCAGGTCATTCATCAGGTCCCTCCATGTAGTTCTGGGATTTTGTTCACCGTTCTCATGATCATTTTCACCCCACGGGATGAGATCTTGCGTCAACCCCAGATCGAGGGAGATTATCAATGGTCTTGTATGTCTTCCATTTTCTTACAATTGCTCCCACAGTTGATTTATTCACACCAACCTGCTTGCCTATTGTAGATTCACTCTCCCAGCCTGGTGCAGGTCTACAATTTTCTTCCTGGTGTCCTTCGACAGCTTTTTGGTCTTGGCCATGGTTGAGTTTGGAGTCTGACTGTTTGAGGCTGTAGACAGGTGTCTTTTATACAGATAACGAGGTCAAACAGGTGCCATTAATACAGGTAACGAGTGGAGGACAGAAGAGCTTCTTAAAGAAGTTACTAGTCTTTACAAATAAAGACTAAACAAATGATTTACAAATAAATTCTTTAAAAATCCTACAATGTGATTTCCTGGATTTTTTTTCTCATTTTGTCTCTCATAGTTGAAGTGTACCTATGATGAAAATTACAGACCTCTCTCATCTTTCTAAGTAGGAGAACTTGCACAATCAGTGGCTGACTAAATACTTTTTACCCCACTGTACCTAAAAGGAGGACTCTGTTTGTCTGGTGTGAGAGAATCACACTGCAGTTAAAGCTTTTACACAGAGAGCACCAGATACATTGCGGTTCACCCTCAAACACTACGATACAATAGAGAAATCTAGAAGTCTGCCAGCTGGTGTTTGAATACTGTGATATACCACGACATGGATGTGGTAGGAGTGATGGCAATGTGATCCATCACCGACCTACCGATCCAGCTAATGTTTGCTTGAGAAACTAAACAGTTTAGAGAACTTGTAACCAGATAGCCTAGCACACATCACCAGACAACAAAAAATTATAAAGTTTTTAAAAAGCTTTTCCAGCTGGTAAAAACAGCCAACCAGAAACTTTCTCCCACTGCCCCATGACAGATTTGTGAAATGTTCCACTGTTTGCCGTGTTTGTCATGTTCTGACCATAAAGGATAGTTTAAAGCAGCAATTACTGTTCCGCAAAAATCTGCCTTCAAACAAAGAAATAATGATTTGAGATTTATCGCGATATGTATCATTATCGACTGATTTTTTTTTTTTTAATTGTGATCATATTTTTGGCCATATCGCCCAACTTTAATTCCATGTGAAGAGAGAAGCCAGAGCACTATACCTGAGCAGCGATGGCTCGTGCCGTCTTGCTGTTGTCACCAGTCATCAGCACCACCTCCAGACCCATAGAAGTAAGAGTGTGGACAGCCAGCTCAGCCTCTGGCTTCACCTTATCTGCTATGGCGACCATGGCACACAGCACACCTGGGAGAAGGTAAACAGGTGATGTTTGAGAGGTGAGCATGATAAGAGGTCACATTCTCAGGATAAAGCAATCTACACCAAAAACAAATAACCACTGCTGGTCATCCATCCATTCGAATCAGTGCTACTATCTTTACTTACTCCACGACCGTTTTGCACTAACCATCCACAGCCACTAGTACTGCTGTGCAGCCCCTTTTCTCGTGTTCAGTCATAGAGTCATCCACATCAGGCTGAATGTGCAGAGCATTGCGCCTCATCCACTCCCTGTTACCGATCAGGACTGTGTGCGACGCCGCCTGTACCAGAGCTGACAAAGCAGAAGAGGACCACACAGGGGTTAACCCACCCAGATTCACTACCCAGGAACACATGCAAGTTAAAACCATTTTATGATATGTCACAGATGTGGAAAAAACTAACTGATTAACATATTAATCTGAAAGAGTAATCACTTTGTAATTCATTCTAAAACAGGTTCTCACAAGTAGTTCTCTGTTCAGGACGTCTATCACTGCACCAGATGGCTTTGTATCTCATTTTTACATGAAGCAAGATCGTTTGTTTAAGGTGATATAACTACATTAAAAGGATGCCTGTCTGCCTCTTTGGGTGTTTAATTTTGTAAATATTACAGTGGTAAAATAACTATTAGGTATCTGAAATTCACAGACACAAACAAACATATTCTAATGTTAAAAGCTGGTTTTGTCCTTATCTAGAATGAGAACTAACAAGCTAAATGAACGAGTGTGAATGGGTGGAGAACATTCTAACAATGTGAATGGGTGGAAAAGATTATAAAACAGCGTAAACTGAGAACATTCTAGAGCAGTGTGAGCAAGTGGAGAACTTCTTAGAGCAGTGTGAGCAAGTGGAGAACTTCTTAGAGCAGTGTGAGCAAGTGGAGAACTTCTTAGAGCAGTGTGAGCAAGTGGAGAACTTCTTAGAGCAGTGTGAGCAAGTGGAGAACTTCTTAGAGCAGTGTGAGCAAGTGGAGAACTTCTTAGAGCAGTGTGAGCAAGTGGAGAACTTCTTAGAGCAGTGTGAGCAAGTGGAGAACTTCTTAGAGCAGTGTGAGCAAGTGGAGAACTTCTTAGAGCAGTGTGAGCAAGTGGAGAACTTCTTAGAGCAGTGTGAGCAAGTGGAGAACTTCTTAGAGCAGTGTGAGCGGGTGGAGAACTTCTTAGAGCAGTGTGAGCGGGTGGAGAACATTCTAGAGCAGTGTGAGCGGGTGGAGAACTTCTTAGAGCAGTGTGAGCAAGTGGAGAACTTCTTAGAGCAGTGTGAGCAAGTGGAGAACTTCTTAGAGCAGTGTGAGCAAGTGGAGAACTTCTTAGAGCAGTGTGAGCAAGTGGAGAACTTCTTAGAGCAGTGTGAGCGGGTGGAGAACATTCTAGAGCAGTGTGAGCGGGTGGAGAACTTCTTAGAGCAGTGTAAATTGGGGAAGAGATAATAAAACAGCATAAATGAAGTAGCGCATTCCGAAACTGCGGATAAAGGTGGACAAGTCATTTAGAACACTGAGAAAGGGGGAGAACATTTTTGAACAGTGTCAAGGGAGGAGAACCTTCAGTAAAACCATGAATGCGGAGAATGCATTGTAGAAAAGTGTGAATGGGAAAACGTTCTAGAAACCATGGTATAGTATGATGATTCTAGAAAGTGTGGCAGATCCCAGTGCTTGGCTCTGCAGTGTTTGTCGAGAACACCGGACTGATTTGCGCTGTGCTTAAAAGTTAAAAGTCCGACCGATAAATCACTATGATACTATCGGCGGATAATGGCTGCAGATTAATCAGTATTGCTTATTATACATGGTTCTTGTACCCCTAATGTTAGGGGTGTTGCTTTTGCGTAGTTTGTCCAACAGAGGGCACTCTGCAACTTCCCTGTTGGCAACAAACATTTGAAATGCCACAAATCACAACAACCAGCTGAACAGGTTGGGCAGAATAACTTTATCCTACTAAAGAGGTCATCAGCCTTCATGGTTAGCTGATTATTGTCATGTGAAACATGTTGCTTAAATAACAATAAAAATGTCTTCATGACTTCTCGTCCTAGCCTACGTGAGCCTGGCAATATTCACATCAGCCATGCCTGCTTTCGCTGTAGTAACATGAAAGCTGGTAATGTTGGGCAAAAATCATGATTAGCCTACGTTTAAGGTGCGTGTAGTTGAGTGGTGTAGACTAAGCTGCTGGCAAACTGAACTGTAGATTTATTGATGTAACAGTGTGGTAGCTCTAGTGAGTAAACAAACCAAGACCCAGTCTTCATTATGCATAAAGCTGAAGTTGGTCGTTCGACCTTAAATGGTGCAGCAGTGACCCAAATGCCTCAGGTGACAGAAGGCAACCGCTGCACTTGGTCACTCAGCTTGGTCATTTAGACAGAATACGTTAAATGCTAATAATAAAATGTTAACTTGCTGACTGATTTAAATCACCCACTGACACTGACTGTTTCCACTGGTAATCATAGCGTTAACTAGCTCTGTGTGTAACCTAATTTAGCAGTAAAGAACAGCATTAAACATTTTTGCTCTTTGACAGCTTTATTGCAATGAACACACACAGCAAATAAATCACCATAAAAGTAGCGACATTTTTTCTTGTGTGACTGAAAGCACAAGCTCTCTAAACAAAGGGAGGTACTAATTAAGTTTCAAAAGGCAGATTTTAAAATCTTTATGTTACGTTTTCTTCCCTTGTTAAATACCATTAAAAAGACATGGACGCTTTCTAGATACTCACCCCCTTTGATGAGGAAAAGGTTTTAACAAGAAGCTGGCGAATAAGAAGCTGACTTCAGCTTGGACATTTGGGCAGAATACGCTAAATGCTAATGAATAAATGATACATATTTGAAATATTTGACCACCCATTGATTTTAATTGTTTCCACTAATAGTATTAGCTAGCTTTGTGTGTAACCTAAAACAGCAAAGAACAACGTTATAAGCTGCTGTAAGAATTTTTAGAAGTGACATGCTAGGGAGAAATGCAGTGGCAAATTTATCTGCTATTCGCCTGTCTGTAGTCGGTGCACTGGAAATTATTCAACCAGAGGTGACAAGTATGTAAACATGAGCTAAACAAGTGCCTAACATGGATTGGTAACAAAGTTATCTAGTTCTTCTTTCAAATGAGTAGTGTGTGTTGTAATATCATTATTACAAAGCAGTGCTAAGCTGTGAAACATTATTCATTTCTCAAAAAAGAGCTCCAGCACAGTTATGAGTGACGTCATGTTCAGGTGCTTCCGCATGTAATCCGGCTAATCATTAAATTCTAATGTGTGAAAAGTGGCAAGTTGCATTATGTTGTGTTATCTTGGTGAGAACTCTTAACTACACACAGATTTTAGGTATTTTTTTGTTTGTTATGATTTTTGAAGAAAAAAAACATTGGGATCGGTCTTAATAAAGCTCTGCTGATCGTTCAACTCAGTTTTAACAGTCTTTAATGGGCTACACCTCTGGAGTTAAAGCAATCTGTAACTGGTAATTCACCTTTAAACCCTAAAGGTTGGCGCAAAAACTGCTGGTCACCATTGCAATGCAGACAATAGTCTTGCCCAGCTAGTAGCTAACGAAACAGCAAAAAGAGAGATTTAAGACAAACATGGATAATTTGGAGGCGAATGGACTATTTGCATTCATAAGCACTCAGCTGGTTTCCTGATACGTTTAATCTACAACAAGAAACTGTCAAACTAAAAATTCGCAAAGCTTAATTCAGCTTCTTGTTTGAATTTTCACGTTCCACCTTAAATGGTACAGCAGTTGCACTCTGGCGCCATTTAAGGTAGAACGGGAAAATTCAAACAAGAAGCTGGTGAATGAGAGCCTGACTTCAGCTTCGTAAATAGTCAAACGTTGAGACATTTTACAAGAAACTTTTCTACTTTTGAGGAAAAATTTCCTGTCGGAGATGCGAGAAAAGCAGCTATAGCTGAGCTAAAGCTTAAAGCAGAGCAAAGTAAGTCTGCGTTTTTCAGTAAGGCTGCATATACATCCAAGATGGTAAAAGGGATATAAAATGTTGTGGCTCCCAATGTGGTTTGAATTTTATGGAAAAAAAATGGCTCTTCTTTACATTTAGGTTGCTGACCACTGGGCTAGGCCATAGGACTTACCAAGTGGCTCCGGATCCATGATGAGGGGATGAGTGTTCGAGCTGGCTCCGGTATCACTGATCTGCACCAAGATGCTATTGCGCTGGTTCTCTTCACCATCACTGTCTTCTCTTTTCAACAGGTTTTCTGTGTTGCTCACCTGACACCTGATCCCACAGCCAGGGACTGCCTGGAAATCAGTGCAGGTGCCCAGCGACTCCGTGTCCAGCTCCTGGGAGCCAAATAACAACATGAAAACAAGCTACACAGCCTACTCAGATATGGCCTACAGCAACAATCAACAAACGCATTATAAAGCCACTGAGAGGGAGGTCACTGAATGGGCAAACCTGTTTACAGAAGCGGGTGATTGCTGCCCCTAGAGGATGCTCGCTGTTGTTCTCTGCCGTGCCCACAACGGCCAGCAGTTTGGAGCGAGGCATTCGGTTGCCCTCCACCACCATCTTCACCTGTACCACCTCGGGGGCTCCAAATGTGATGGTGCCAGTTTTATCAAAAACCACAGACTGAATCTGAGACAAAGAGCAAACTTTTTCACTCCATGACAGCTTTATGGCAATGAAAGCATACAGCAAATAAATTATCATAAAAACAAAAGTAACTTTTTTTTCTTGTGTGACTAAAACCTTTATTACCTTTATGGTTAAGTTCCCTTCCCTTATAAAATACATAAAAAAAATACCCATAAAACCTAACCCTAGACAGGGGCCCTTGCTCACTCACCTTATGAGCCATTTCTAGAGGCTCACCCCCTTTGATGAGGATCCCGTTCTGAGCCCCGACTCCTGTACCCACCATCACTGCTGTGGGAGTCGCCAGGCCCAAAGAGCAGGGGCAGGCGATGCATAGCACAGTAATGGAGGCCTGGAAGGCTAAGCGAATGATTGCCTCTGCCTTAGATACACTCTTATCATAACCCTGCAGAAAAACACAAATCAGTACAGTGGATTTCACAGCCCAGGGTCCCACAGCTTCAAAGTCTGATCATCTTTGCAACATGAAAGTATAAAGTGATACTTATTCTGCCATACTCTAAAAACACTATTCTACAGTACTTTCACATAATAAATCCAGAACATACACAGATCATCCATTACATCTCCTCGTTTCTACAATCAGTGTCCATTTTATCAGGTCCATTTTACATGCAGAAGCACTTTGTAGCTCTACAGTTACACACTGTAGTCTATCTTTTTCTCTGCATGCTTTGTTACCCCCCTTTTACCCTGTTCTTCAGTGGTCAGGACCCCCACAGAGAAGGTATTTTATATTTGTATGTGTACATCTGTATGTCTGTATATAATCCATGAAATCCCCAAACAATACACAAACAAAAAACTATAAACTATAAACTATTTCACCAAAACAAAACAAAAAAACAAACAAACAAAAAAACAACAACACTATCTTCTATCAGGCACACGAGTCAGTCAGCTAGGACATGAAAATTAGGCAAGTCAGTAAAGCAGGAGAACAAACAAGTCTGGAGCTCTTGAGCCCAGAGCGAGGTTTGTTTTCTGCAGAAGCAGAGGCTCAGGGCACTCACAGGGAAGTATGTTTCCACCACAGAGAAGTTAACAAAGCCAATCACAATCCAGGAGAAGAGGGTGAGGACAGAGACCGCTACGATGAAGGGGACAAAGTAGCCGCTGATCTTGTCCGCAAACTGCTGTATAGGAGCCTGTGGTCGAGAGAGAGCAGCATCAGAAAAAGAAAGCTCAGAAGGCAGAGGCCTTCATTTTGGCATTTGACAGATTTTTAAATAATATCACAAATAAAAAAACAAAAAAATGCTTTTAAATGCGGTGAGAGACTCTCCAGAATAGAGAGAGGGGCTGAGTATGACATAATTGATCGCATGAGAAAGGCTTGCATGTATGAGGATCGCAGCCTATATTTGAGGTAACGTTTTTAGTCCTGAGGTCATTTATGTTGAATTTCATGTAAAAACGCCACCCGAATTGACGCAGTAATAAACTGCCACTTAATGTGTAATCAGAGATTCCCTCAAGGGAAAATGATGAAGGGCATGTTAAAAACACTGAGCATCAGCTTGCTGATCCTCTCCCGCTTACAAGTAGACATAACCCACCAAGGTCGTAATTCATTATCAGCCATTTTTATGTGAGAAACTACCGATTCATAAATAAAAGTAAACAAATCCATTCGTTGTAATATACACTAAAAATCCATAAAAACACTCAACACTCAGTAACATGAAACTACAGTCCTTTTCTATATAAAGCCAAATACATTTATAATAAATAAGCATTTACTCACAAAGATTGGACAAGCACGACACAGTCACTACATAGATATAAGAAGTGTCTTATAGGCGCACCTTGGAGGTCTGTGCCTCCTCCACCAGTTTGACGATCTGTGAGAGGGTGGTGTCTGTGCCAACATGTGTGGCTTGGATCAGGAGAGAGCCATTCTGATTGATGGACCCAGCAATCACTGTACTGCCAGGCTTCTTTGTCACAGGCATGGCTTCACCTGGAGCATGAGACAGCAGAACTGAAAATTTTGAGCTGTGGTTCTCAAATAGGGGTGGTAACTACATTTATGGCAGAATTCACATCATAAGGGTATTCACTTTTTATATTTTATACTGGTATTTTGTTGTTTTTCCTGCTCTCAAGATCCCTTTTCCAACAGTCAGTTAACAAATACACTGAAGTGGGTGTGTTAAAACAGGTGACACCGTAAAACATGCAGGACAAAGGGTACTAGAAGATCAGGGCTGGGAACCAGTCATTTAGAGATTAATGATGTTTAATCAGCTGAAATCTTGGGAAGATAGTTACACTTTTAACCACCATGTATAAACTTATGACAAAAGTGTAAGAGTCTTTGTAAGACCACTATTAAAGACATGGTAAAGCCTGGCCTGTCTTACCTGTGATGAGCGATTCGTCTGCCATTGAATGCCCTTCAATCACTCTGCCATCTACCGGGAACTTCCCTCCAGGAACCACTTTCACTATATCACCCCTCTGCACCAGCTCCACATCCATCTGCTCCTCACTGAGAAAGACAGTGAGACATAGACAGGTAATCTTTTGCCTTCTTAAGGGAACAGCTTGGAGAAAACGCAAATTTACAGGAATTTCCACTTATCCCAAATGCAGTCCTACAGCCAGGACTTCTCTGGTGCCAAATGTTGCTTCTATAGTTTGGAACCGGAGCTAACTGTGTCAAAAAACTTCAACAGTCACCAAAACCTCTTCCCCAAATACATGCTGAAATAGTCACCAAAGAAGGTGCAGGTGGCTCAAAATCCAAATGATGCATTTTTTCGTGTGTATATTCAGGTTCATACACATGTGGTTGAGGCACATTTATGCAGAAAATGTGGTCCTCAGATTTGTAATGACATTTTACTGATTTTCTGAGTACACTTGCTTAGCATCTCCAGCTGTGTTACTCCACGCTGCGACTGTGTTGGGAATTCTGACATTTTTATTGCTCACAGGGAGTCATACTGTGTCCTAAACCACACACTTGTCTTAAATTAAAACCTGAATGTGGTTTGAGCAGGTTAAGAGATGTTTTGGGCATGTACGTACGAAAAGAGTTTGGGTGAATGACTTCTACTGTTAGCAATTCTGGCCCAGCAGCTCCAGTTCTAAACTAAAGAAGCTAAATTTGGACACCAGATATAATAAATCAAAATAACCAAATTTTTGCCAAACTGTTCATATAACAGACTAGGATATGTGAATGATCTGTGTAAATCTTGGTATCAGTAATCGTGTATAAGAACAGTTAGCAGTAACACTGCACAGTATTGTGTAGTGCGTTTGGAGTAAACAGCTGAGAGCAGAAACCAGACAAAATTGTAACCTACCTCAACACCATCATTGTATCTTTATCCAGCGTGACCACAGTAGCCTCAGTCGCCTGTAAGGACATCAGCTTGGACAAAGCCTCTGATGTCTTACTCTGTGGGGCAAAGGATAGGAACACCAAAGAAACATTATTAATAATTTGTGAGAGCATATCAACATAGCTATGAAAATGTCGCATTAATTCACAAAGTTTAGTGTTAATGAACCACTGTAAAATCTCTGATACAAGCATGGCTGTAACTAGCTATGAGGACGCAGAGGTCCCAACCTCTGTAGTTGCAATAAGTCTTTTTTCCCCCCAAAAATATCTCCATTCATAAGATTTAAGGTGGAAGCAGAGCCATTCTGATAAATGCCTACCCAGAGGCAAAGCCCTTACAGGCTTATCCAGTCAAATGGGAAAATCTTATTTATTCAACCACATTTTTAAGATGATAATCTTATTTGTTTTCAGTGAGTGCTGTAACTGTGTTCTAGCCAATCATATTATATTATAAGCCATGCTCCGTCTTATTCTCTCAACCCTCCAATCACTGCTTAGAAACCTTTGTTGTCCACAATTGGCTTCGGTTTGTTGTTGCCACTTGTCATATTCGTAACGAGCATAAGTAAAACTACACAATCAGCTGTGACGGTCTCAGCTGACCGCAAAGCAGCTGTGGTTCAGCCATAGACATCACAGTCCGCTGTGTTTTTCTGAAAGGCTACACCAACGCTACCTAGACCAACTTTGACTTCTTGAGATGGAACATTACAAGTATTCAGCACACATAATCTGTTTATTACCCTGATAAACTCTTATGTTTTATCATAGCTGTTTTATATTTATCTGTATTATGACTGTAAAATGCAACCCTTGCTTTAGTCTAGTTCCAGCAGATGCTCAGTTTAGGCTGCAGGCTCTGTAGTTGACTGCATTATCGATTAGATTAGAAAATAATAGCAGTTCAAAGCTGTATTGTGTCACCTACTCAACAGATACTACATGAGAAAGTTCACTGTTAACTAGCATATTGATGGTACAGTATCATGTAATGCAATTCAGAAATCAGCAGGTAAATCCGACTGGATTATGTTTGGTTAAGTGTTTGACCATCTTCCTTCTCACTAGCTGGGGTATGGTAGAGACAAACTTCAACAAAGTATTTTTAATGTATGCTTTTTCAGCAATTTGTGAGAACACAGCAAGAAGAGGCCAATAGAGACAAAGAGATGTAAGAACAACTGATTTTAGTATGCACAGATGAACAAGCTGAAAATACTAAACTCATTTCTGTTAAAAGATGGGAGTTTTTGTAAAATGCTCTTGCACCTTCATTTAACTGACAAAAGTACAAAAAAACATTCTAAATGATTCCCCTGACCAGCTCAACTGTATTTTGTAAATATAAACCAATTTGGAATTTGATGCCTACAACTGTTGGGATGGGAGAAAATAAGAGGGAAAAATTCTGAGGTGAGGGTATCAGGATTGGCTCAGTCTTTGCAAGCAAAGATGAGTCATTGGCTCATCACTTCATAGCAAACTTTGTGAAAGAATTGTCAACCGGTTCAAAAAGAACATTTCTCAATGCAAGATAGCAAAGAAATTAGGATTTTCTACCATCTACCATACATAACACTGTGAAAAGTAGGACTGGGCAATATGAAAATGCAGGACAAATTATGTCATGATAAAAAACATGCTTCTCTAAACATTCCATGTATATCAGTACTTATAGAACAATGACCTACTGCATGTTTCATTATAAAGAGTGTAAAATTGGTCCCATTTAATCAGATTTAGTTTAACACAGTTTGGCAAATATTGAATAAAAATCATTGTGTTAACAGGTTCTGACAATATTTTTAAAAATGTAGCACTACTGATTCGTTTTTTCTCTGTTCCAACTGGTCAGATATTTGAAAAAATAAATATGACATCACATATCTAGAAAACTGCTTTAAACATTACGCTATTATGTTTTCATCATGTTACTTTGTTAAATATAGCCACATGGGCTTGGGATTACTTCAGAAAACCACTGTCACTTAACACAGCCTGCATCAAGAAATGCAACCTGAAACTGTATAACGCAAGGAGAGAGCCACATGTCAATTCAATGCAGAAACTTTGCTGAGTTTTCTGGGCCTGAGCTCATCTTAAGATGAGAAAAGACAGTAGAAAAGACAGTAGAAATGTGTGCTGTGGTCATATGAGTCCATGTTTCAGCATGATTTTGAGAAAAATGGATGTCAAGCTCTGCATGCCAAAGAGAAAAGGGACCATCCAGACTTTATCAGCAGAAGGTGCAAAACCCAACATTTGTTGGTACGGGCATGCATCACTTCCCTCAGCATCAGTGACTTTCATATGTTATAATACAATACAATAGAGCTTGTCAGGGAAAACATTTAAAAACCTTTTCTTTATACTTGTGTCAGTTAAATAAAGGTTCAAGAAAATTAACAAATTCTTGTTGTTACTGCAGTTACAAAATGTCCCAAATTTTCCAAAATGTGGCTTGCAAATGGGCAAATAAATAGATAAATCGTTAATGAAATAAAATTAAGTAAATGGAGTGTTTGGAAGAGATAAAGCAGTGGCTGAAAGACTGGAGGAAAGGGAAATGAATAAGTCAAAGCAAAAGGTACATACTTACGGATGGTTAAACAAATAAGCAATAATTTGGAAAAATAAAAAAACAAGAGAGAAACTGTCGGTTGGTGTAACACACATACTTGGCTATTTGGTTAATTTAATGACCTTGTGATGTAGTAAGGCTCTGCAAAACTGACCTCACAAAATTTCGATCCTAGTTACAGCCCTGGGTTTGGTTAGGTTTGCTACCTGTAACATTCATAATGGCAAAATGACTTGTGACTAAGACATTACCAAGTACCTTTGGAAGGATGTTCTGATCTCCAAAAGTGCTTCTCTACATTACCTCTGTCTGAATAACAATACATTGAACAGTGATAATACCATCACATGTTAAGGGACTGTACCTTGGCTATTTGCTCCAGCCACCTGCCTAGTGAGATGAACACAAAGAGCATTGGTGGTGTATCAAAGAAGGTGATGGGGTTAAGCTTTGCTTTCTCTATCATGGCAACCAACAGAATGACCACAGAGTAAGCGAATGCTATGGAAGTGGCCAGGACTATTAAAACATCCATGTTGGCGGTCCAGTGCTTTAGAGCTTTGTATGCCTGGGTGTAGAAGTAACGGCCGCCAATAAACTGCAAAGAAGGGAAGAAGAGTAAACTTTAAACTTTTGGACAATCACGACTGCATTAATTGTGCTGAACTCACTCATCAAACGCTATAAAGCTTGCATCAGGAATAACACTGTGATGCACAAAATAGAAATCATATCATCTTAAGATAATAACAATGCATTGTGATTTAATTTGTGCACATTAGCTTAACTATTTCCAAATCTCTCCTCAAATTAGCACCCAATACCCAGTTTATCTACTCAAACCATCATTCAATAAAATAAAAAAAAAAAATGCATCAAATGGCTGCCTGAGACTTTTGTATATTACCATAACTAAAAGTTAAGAATATTTGTTCTTTTTACCTGGACAGGCACACAGAAGAGGAAGGAGAGCAGGTTCATGATGGACAGACCAGGGAGAAGCTGTCTCTCCAGGAACATGTGGGAGTGGTACCTCTGTAGGTCTTCTGATGTGAAGTTGTGATGGTGTGACACTTGAACTGTGTGGTCCACCACCATCATGTAGACCATCATGCCCATAACAGGAACACAGAACACCAGGCTAATCAAGAAGGACTTCTTCCATCTATGTGGAAAAAGAGACCACAAGCAATGAATACATGCACAAACACATAAGAACAGCAGCCTTCTACAGTGTGGAAGGCAGTGAGATACGATGCTTAGTGATTACTAGACCTACCATTGCCTTATTGGTAAAAGGGAATTCCACTGATTTTTCAAAATTTCTGCATAATTAAACGGTTAAAATGTAAATAAAGTCATTCAGAGTAGTCTGTTGTGACATGGTCTGTTGTAGAGAAAAATCATTCACAGGGGTGGAGATATGAACCACACATCTAAAGAGCGTCGAGCCTCTAAAAGCTTCCTCACATCAAGCTGATATATAAAATGGTTCCAAATACACAGCCTCATGCAGTCAGGGTGCTGTAAGGAAAAAACTACAAACTTTAGATTTACCACTACTTCATCATTATCGCCATTACATACAAATGTTACACAAAACTACTACACAAACCTCAGAGGACATGTGGTCACTGGTAATTTGAATAGAAGAAGAAAAAAAATATATATATATGCATTATAGAAATCGAGACCCATTTTCCATCACCACCACAGTAAGGAAATCATAATTTAGCAGTTTTGAAGAGGAGAGATTTCTTTTCAGGTTTTTAAGAAATACTTTCAATGTAAATTAACATAAGATTTTACTGTCATTTTGCACATTTCTATTAATACATTAGTCATTACATTTTGACACAAACTAGTGTAAACACTAGCTGGTCTTATTTAAAGTTTAGTTCCCGTGGTGACAAATATACATGCGAGTGCCTGTTTAAAGAGACAGAAGTGTTCACATCAACAACTGTTGCCATGATGTTTCAGCCAAATCCAGTCCAACTGTCAATATCGGATACCACTGTGCACTCGGCTAATCCCATCTTTACCCAAACATTGAGCAAGAACGGACATTTGGATGTTCAGGAATTTGCTCTGAGAATTTCCTGTTCTTGCAATCCAAAACAAATACACATGCAATCATATTGATCTCAGTTTAAATCAACAGAATTAACCTGAGGAAAAAAAAATTCGGCACTTATTGGAAATGACCCGTTTACTTACTGCTCTATTTCTCTACTGTGATCCAAATGACTTCCTGAGCGATCTTTCTTCACCAAGGAAGCTTCAAAACCCAAATTCTGTCAACAAAAAAAGCACCTTTTATTAACACAAAGAGGAAAAAAGTATACCAAAGCTAATGGATTTTGGGGATTTTGGAGTTGGTACAGTTTATCACTTAATTGGAACAGGACAAATAGGTTTTTTTGGTAAACATAACCGCATTAATGGATCCTAGAAAAGCACTTATTTCAAGCTCAAGATGCTTTCAAACGGTTCCATGTCTATGTAAAAACCCTCTGGGCACAAGTCACATATTTAACAAGTTGCTAAACCCCAAAGCCTCACCTCTATTAATCCGATTATGACCCGAGGGCCCGTCACCTCTGGGTCATATTTAACATGGGCTTTATTAGTTGCCAGGGCCACAGAGACATAGACAATGCCCTTCTGCTTCACCAGGTTAGACTCTATTTTGTGGACGCAGGAGGCACAGGTCATCCCTCTGACCTGTTGGGCAAAGTCACAGATCCTTCAGACCATACCCAGTCGTAAAGCCTCGCCAATCTCCTTTGAATAATGAAACAAGCAAAAAAAAAAAAAAAAAAAAAAAAGATACAAACCACAAGCTCCAGAGAGCCATCAGAGCCATCGTAATCCTCCATAACAGTGGAAGTAAAGCCCAGCTCTTTGACACACTCTGCAATCCTCAGAGGGTCAATGACAGAAGAATTGTAGCGCACCTCTGCTTTACCAGCCATGAGTGCCACCAACACCGAGTGGATGCCTTCAGAAGAATCACATCTCTTTAATACTACATTAATCATCAACTGTTATACTGTACTAGTTAACTGTCCACGCTGCAGGTCTCATTATACATTTTACATTTACGGCATTTTGCTGACGCTCTTATCCAGAGCGACTTACAATTTGATCATTTTACATAGGCAGGCCGAGGCAGTGTTAGGAGTCTTGCCCAATGACTCTTATTGGTATAGTGTAGGGTGTTTGCCCAGGTGGGGATTGAACCGCAGTCTACAGTGTGGAAGGCAGAGATGTTACCCACTACACTATCCCAACCACAAGGTCTCCTATGGAGTTACTAATGTAGTGTAAGCTTGCTTGTCAAATACACTGATATGCGCTACACAGGCATTTTCTTTCACTCAAACCAAAAAATGTTGTTATGGAGCACAACTGACTTTCATCATCACTACAATAATCGAGAGTTGTATCACAGTTATAACTAGAATGAGCGCTCACGTGAACAAACTTTAAGCTACCTTGACAAAGCCAGCTAATAACAGGGCTGAACGATCTGTGGAAAATATCTAAACTGTGATTTTTCCGGCTAGCATTGCAGCTAATTTAAATGGCAATTTTCTTTAAATTGAGATTCGGGCCTGATTTCTTTGGGTCAAGAAGACCAGAACATCCCCCTTTTTTGGCTTGAAGCTTGCTGCCTGAAGGGCAGTGTGCGAGACTGCCAGTAAGTTGTGGTCGTGATGTCACAACACATGGAGGTTTGGTTTCCTCCGATTGGTCCAACTCGCCTAAAGGCAGATCACAAATTCTTACTAGGTTCCGTTTTCCCTCTTAAAACTTAGAACAACGCTTTTGCTAACGTACACACTTAATAAAGACAGATCTTCAAGGGTCGTAGTCTCCGGTAGTTGCTATGAGGTTGCTATGGTATTCTAGCTAGTTGTTAAGAGTGCTGCACAGTAGCATTTAGGTGGTAGCAAACATGTTACATCGTTATTTCAGGTGGGTATTAAGGTGCTGCTAGGCCACACCTTCATACTATGGTATTCCAGGTGGTTGCTAAGGTGCTAAAAGGCTGTCATATTTCAACAAACACTGTACGCGCACCCCAAGTCGAAACACTAAAAATGGATTTATGATCCTGCAAAAAACATTGGTCCTAGTTTAAAAGCTGTAAGAGAAGTAGCCTTGATTTTTTTTGAGTGTAGAATATAAATAATAATAAGATAAAACACAGAACAGTAATTTAGATTTTTCAACCCACTTAATTATTTAAATATGGTTCCCAAAAACGGTCATTTTGTACCATATTAATCTTTGCTTAGCTGTGCTTTACAGTAACACTCTTACTCTGCCAAAGCAGCTACCAATGAACCAAAGCTGGTGGAAATCCATTACATTGAAATTATCTGCATTACGCTAAGTAGGTCCTACAACGCATATGTAGATTTGTTTGTCTGCTATAACGTGTTGGTCAGTGTTTAAGTTCTTTGCCCTTCTTTGCAAGAACATAACTCTGTAGCTCTAAATCATGCAGAGCTCACCAGGTTCATTTTTAAGGTTCCTCTCGATGTTGGCCACACAAGAGGCGCAGGTCATGCCCCCGATCTGGATGAAGCATTTGGACAAAACACACGAGCCTGTTCCTGACTCTGAGTCACTCTCCACTTCCTTCTCCTTTATGGTAGACAGTACAGGGGGCAAGGGTGAGCTCCAAACAGACAGAGGACTTTTCACTGCTACTGGAAGCAGCGAATTTGTCTCTATTCACCACACATGAAAGAAATCAAAGAAAAAGTGTGTTTAGATTCAATATAACGTATGTTTAGATCCACAATGTGTAATTATATTATGTGTGCTTCTGCTACTGGGGCACCCAAACGTCCCATTTTAGAAGCAAGAAGATGTCACCACCCATTTATAGATATTTATCTACCCAAGCATCTATAGATATCTACCCGCCCATCTATAGATAACTACCTTCTACCCATCCATCCATTCATCAAATGACAGAGCAGTATTAACGCATACAGATAATTCAACCAAGAAATTCTAAGGGGCTGCTGCGTGAAACTTTGTTACAGAACTCTCTCTTTGATGACAGTCAACTTAAAGAGTTGGTTGCTAAAAAAAAAAAATCAGATCAGAATCAGGATGACTTTAAATTTCACTTAATTTTCTACACAATCAGACAGTGTTATGAGTGGGGCCTTCATCCAATGAGAGAATTTCAAGGTGTCTCGTTTGTTTCTGAACAAATGAGTGGCTTCAAGCCACAATTATTTCAATCCTTCCATCCATCCTTTACCTTCATATGGAAAAATGGCCCTTGTGGTTTAAAATTTGACAATAAAACTTCATATAGCAGCTCACCAGGCAGAAAAGCATCAAAACCCATTTCCTCAATGGTTCCTCGCAGTTCTTCAGGTGTGGTCACCAACGGGTCATACTCAAACGTACCCTGGTGGTTAGCCAGGGACACCTGCACACATCTCACGCCTTTTTTCTGAGACATGGTGCCTTCAATGGCTTGAACACAGGAATTACAGGTCATGCCCTCTATGTGGATCTGCACTACGGATGACAGTGGCTGCAGGAAGTTAGGCTCTGAAGACGAGACTACAGACAGTTCTGAGGGAGAAGCGGAAAAAACAGCATCTTGGGAAGTTAACTGGGCTTTAAATTTCCCTGGAGGCAAGGCCTCAATGGCCTTCTGAAGCTCTGTCACCATAACCAAATTTGGGTTGTGCCGGATTACAGCCTGTCCTTTCTCCAAAGAGACCTGCACTGAGCTGACCCCTGGCACCTTTCCTATGTTGTCCTGGATATTCACCACACATGAGTTGCAGTGCATTCCTTTAATGTCCATTAAGGTGGTAGTGGTGGTGTCTGTGGGCTGTTCAGTGGCCCTCTCCTCAGGTGAACTGGGACTAGTCTGATGAGAGGCGTTTAGCAGGCGCTCCACAGCAGTGAGCTGCAGCTGACGTGGCTTGGATTTCACAAAGGCCTTGAAGCCTGCCATGCCGATCTGGTTCACAACCTCCTCTACTGAGATGAGGTAAGGCAGGTACAGCACCGTGGCTTCCTGAGACTCAAGACCAACTGTAAACAAATACACAGTTATACAGTTATATACAACTGTAAATACACAGTTCACGTTATTCTTGACAAGAAACTAGAATGTAAATAGACGTATACACTGGTCAAAAGTGAAGATGGCATATCGACACTGATGAGTATACACCAATCAGGCCTGATCCACTCTGACCAGCATAACACACACTAACACACCACCACCACCACATCAGTGTTACTGCGGTGCTGAGAAAGATCCACCACCCAAACAGTACCTGCTCTGTGGGGGTCAATGGGGGTCCTGACCACTGAAGAACAGGGTAATAGGGGGCTAACAAAGTTTCAGAGAAACAGATGGACTACAGTCTGTAACTGTAGAACTACAAAGTGCAGCTATACAGTAAGAGGAGCTGATAAAATAGCTGGATACAATATCAGAGGGTTAAAAACAATAATAAATAAATAAAAAACCTAATCCAATCTTGTGATAATTCTTTCATTGTGTGATGATAGCTTTGCACTTCTTTCTGTGGTGTAGCAATGTGTTTTAAAGGGAAGAAGTTTTTACAGACAATCTCTTGGTATCTGCATCAGCCATTACCCAGGGTTTCAGTCTCAATATTAGTACAGAAAAAGAAGTGTTCTGCCAAAAGAGCTAAAAGAACAGCTGCCATTCATGCATATTTTGGCATTTTCCTTGATCTAACACACCAAAAGCCTGTCTAACAAAGCAGGATTTATGGTCTACTCAGTCAAATTTAAACTTAGTTTAATCTAACTCTAGATTTTCTGCCTCACACCAGCGGATCACACAGGTGAACTCATGCTGCATGTTTAACCTGCTCCGGGGCAGGATAAGCTCAGGATTATAGATCATAAACAGCTCTTGGACAAATCAGGGAACACTAAATCTAATACAGCTACTAACAGAAAGCACAGCACCACCTTTAATCTTCTTCACTCCCTTTAACTTCCCGATCTTGCCCTCGATGGTTGTGGTGCAGGAGAGGCAGACCATTCCCTCAATGCGCATCTTCACCACCTCCATACTGCCGGAGCCACGGCGCACCGCCCGCTCTGCGGTACTCGCAGGCTCTGACTTTAGGGGACTCAATGCCTCCCGGACCTGCTCCGGACTCACCAGCGCTGGAACAAACTTCACAGCCAGGCCGTTGCCCTCGACACTGTCCTGGGTCTCCAGCACACCCTTGAGCTTGGCCAGCTGAGCGACAGCCTTCTGCTGGGTGTCTGGGCTACAGCCAGCTGTGGGATACACCCGGGTTTCTGTTGGAACTGGCGTGGCTGGAGAAGCATTTGCTGCGATTGACTCAAAGCCCATGTCTTCAATGGCATCTGCTAAAGATTCTGGGTTCTGATGGGCTTGGTCAAATATCACTGTCGCACTCTTCTTTTCCAAAGAAACCTGCAGTACAACACAAGAAGAACAAGATGTAGTCATATATCAAAGATACCCAACAAAAGAGCAGCGATGACCCTGCAACCAGGGTTGAACCATAACTGTGCAAAACTGCTTTCACATATCAGTCCTGCACATGCACTGAACTCAGCAAACTGCCTCACACACTCAGAACTTGTGATTCACTGAGAGTCACCTGACCCACCAGCACAGGGTTGCATGTGAGACAAAGCAACAAGTCAGCATGTTTTTTTAAAAAAAAAAAGAAAAGAAAAGAAAAGAAAAAGGAAGGAACAGTTAAGTTCAGTTAAGTTAGTCATGCTATTATACCTCAATGGAGACTAGGACTTCTCTTCACTGTTGCTGAACGCTTGCCTGTCAGGCGATAAGATGCTATGTTATGTCTGCTGAAATAAACTACATCGCAATGTTTTCTCATGTACATAGTAGGAATGATCCGTTTTTCCAGAACACTGATTAAATGCACACATTTAAAAAAAAATATTATTTTGTTCTTTCAAACTTTCAAAACAACAAAACATCAGCCTATGATGAACACTGTGCAACTTTCTTCAAGTAACAGGCAGCACCAAAACTCATCTTGACATACACTCTCTGAAACAAAGGTCACTGGGGCAGTACCCCTCTTGTCACTGGAGTGGAACCCTTAAGAGTACATCTAAGTACCTTCAGTCAGGAACCATAACTGTACCAGAATCCATTAAAATTATATTCTCTAAGCTGTACTGACTCCATACACCATCACATCTCCAGGCTTTTATTTTATTGTTCTGTTTTAAAATAATTGGTTATAAAAAAGGTACAAATCTGTACTTTTCACCTGGAAAAACGTACTTAAGGTTCACAATTAGACCTTAAAACCACTGCGGTGCCTTTGAGGGAACATTTACACTGTTTGTACCTTGATGAATGAAAAATGTACCTGCACAGAACCTTTATTTCTAACCATGTGCCAAAGTCAGCAAACATTTACATTGTGATTTGCCTGTTTGTCTTCGCTTAGTCATTTCCAACTCTCTCCTCCAGGAAGTCCAGTATTAACAGTAACCATCCAATACAGAGTTTATCTAATCAATCCTTTATTAAATTGAATCAGTTGTGCTGTTTATGAGACTTAACAAATCCATGCAAAGCCAATCTGTGCTCTTACAACCAAGTTATTAATAACTTTTGAAATACATGTTATATAGTGTTTTTACTGGCCAAAACATTTAAAGCCCCCCGCAAAAAAAAAAAAAAAATTAAACAAGAATGCACAATGATATGGAGATCACACATATAACTGCTTTAAAAAAAATTATCGGCATCGCATAGACTTTTAAATCTGATCAATATTTCAGACTGATATTTGATGGCATATGTATTTTACTCCAGAAGACCAGAATGTTTGGGTGACGCAGGGCTAGTGTGTTAAAATCTCATATTTTTCAGTCATTTTACTGCATTTTTAATCCTACAGAGATGATCACTACTCCTTAATGCTAATTGCAATATCAACATTTAACATTCATGTATCGACACTGGCAGCTGTGTGCATGAAAAACGTAAGATATCGACATCCTCGGACTCAAGAGGAGAGGGACGATCCATCTTGTTAACAGTGCACAGTTAAAAAACAAAATAGATAGATAGTTTATTGATCCCGAAGGAAATTTAGCAACCAGTAGCAGACACAAACACAGTACTGTTTTAGTAATAAGGGTGTAAACAATGTAACAGGAAGAATAAATATAAACTAGATGTGCATTTCCTGAAGGAACTGCAAGAGAGTTTCAAAAGAGCTGCAAGTGTGTGTGTGTTTGTGTGTAGGTGAACAACACCTCCTTAGGTATGTGTCTGGGTATCTGTGTGTGTGTGTGTGTGTGTGTGTGTGTGTGTGTGTGTGTTTGGTGGGGGGTGGGGGGGTCATTCAAATTAACTGTCACTCTTATTATGCAGCTCTTAGTGGAGAAGCCTTGTTTGAGTCTGATTTGCACCCTCTGAACAAACAGTCATAACTTGGGAAATGTTTACTCTATCACTTAACCGGATAGATGGTGTGAGATAAGACCCTATAAGGATTGTTTTGGTGCACTGTTGTCTGTATTGAGAAGAAAATGTCTGAGTTATGACGAGTTAAACACAGAGAAAATCTTGAAATAAGCAGATTCTGATTTTGAGAAATTTACATGAGGCAGTTTTCTGTGCATACACAGCACAAGTCACAGCGCCGAGACCTTCAAAACGCAGTTTGAACGGAGTCTGTACTTTAAGCAGTGCGGGCTGTATTAATCGCAGAAAAGTGTGGAAGAAGAATAAGAAGAAGTATGAGAGATAACAACAGAGCACTTTTTCAAGCCCTCTAATAATACCTGTAACCTGAGATATCTAACGTAACATATCTAAATTACATCTAAAGCCTGTATCTCTGATGGTGTGGGTTTGCATTAGTGCCTAAGGAGAGGGCAGCTAACTCATCTGGAAAGGCACTTTCAATGCTGAACAGTATATAGAGGTTTTAGAACAATGCTCCCATCCAGCCAGCGCCTTTTTCAGGGAAGGCCTTGCATATTTCAGAAAGACAATGCTAACCACACACTGCATGCATCACAATAGCACGGCTTTCCAGAAGAAGAGTCCGTATGCTGAACTGGCTCGCCTGCAGTTCAGACCTTTCACCAATAGACAACATTTGGCACATTATGAAAGGAAAAAGAAGACCCAAAGAAGACCCAAGACTGTTGCGCAGCTAGAATCCTAGAATCAGACAACAAAGGGACAACATTCCTCTCCCAAAACTGCAGCAACTGGTCTCCTCACGTCCCAGATGTTTACAGACTGCTGTTAAACGAAGACGGGATGCTACACAATGTTAGACACAGATCTGTCCCAACTTTTCTAAGATGCGTTGCTGCCATCGAGTTCTAAATGCACTAATATTTTTTCATGAAATGGTAAAATGTCTCACTTTCAACATCTGATAAGTGTTCTGTGTTGTATTGTGAATAAAATATGGGTCTGTGAGATTTGCAAATGACTGCACTACAGCTTTTGTTTACATTTATTTACATTTTACACAGCATCCCATCATTTAGTAACTGGGACTGTAGTATGTGAACACAAAAGCTACAAAAACATACCATTTACTCCACAATCCATATTTGGAAAATAAGCTTTTTTTCAATTTCACTGTTTGAAAATCAATTTCATATGTCTTCCTTTTCATGTTGCAGCAGTTTGGGTCTGCCCACTTACACAGACATTAATAAGGAATGTTTCCGCCTGGACTACTAACCAAACGACAGACTACAGAGCACCTTATCAGAACAGAGATCTTTTACAAAAATTCTTAAAGTTCTTAAGAGCACAGAAACAAAAACGGCTTGTTTAGAGCTACGGAATAAACATATGGGCCTTATTAAACAACATCTTACTGCAGTTTTTCTTAAATTTATTCTTGAGAAAGGTCCTTAAAAAAGCACATCAGATTAACGACGTGCTCTTTAACCAACCACAGAACTGCTCACACCTGCACTGTGGATTCCGGTGTGTGGATTCTGTTCTTAGATAGGAACAAATCTCGGACAAGAAAACATTGGTGAATGTCTTCCGCATAAGTGGCTTTTACGAAGAAATTTCTGCTTAAGAACGGTTGGTGAATGAAGCCCAGTGACTTTCTGACTTTAGTTTCAACACTAAGACCTGCATAGCAAAAATAACTACAGGCTGTAGCT
Organism: Pygocentrus nattereri; assembly: GCF_015220715.1. NCBI lineage: Eukaryota > Metazoa > Chordata > Actinopteri > Characiformes > Serrasalmidae > Pygocentrus > Pygocentrus nattereri. The sequence continues at coordinate 12,914,481 of NC_051221.1, forward strand.
GACGTTTATGTCTAACAAAGGAAGTCCTACTGCTCTTAAAAGGCAATAATGGTATTTGACATGTGACGTTATTGACCAGCAGTGACGGCCAGCTCCAGCCTCGCAAAAGGGCAAAGCTCACTTACGCACGTTCATAAGAGCAAAGCCTCGTCTCTAACGCTGACGTAATTACATTATCTGCTTGTCTGACCTGGGCCTGCAGGGGGAACAGAACAATAAAGGAAAAGGGCAGAACAAATTAAGAACAATTTGGTCGTATCTCTGAGCCATACAGATGAATGGCTTCCCTCATTTATATGACAGTCCCTCGGGGAACAACACCAGTAAATCCCATTTTGACTCTTTACTGCTCTTAGGCTGCCCATATAGACCCATGATTCCCAGTACCGCACTCATCACTGGATTCCTGGAAACTATCTGTGGTTTGACTTAACTTACAGTAGTTTACAATCCCCACCTTTGATAAGATTCTTTATGACAGAGGAAAAACTAAATTTACTGCGCACAGATTGTGAAGTTATTTATTGAGGCTGTTGCACATGAAGTTCTGCACACAAGTGTAATTTTACAAAGCGCCTGCAAAAAACAAATGTACTAAATATGCTTTTTTTCACAAAATACAATAAGGACTTGTGCATGTTTGGTGAGATACACAATCCACACGAAGAAAAGCAAGGAACCAGCTTAACACTCCCAGAGCATCTGGCATTATACAGCATGTGTGCAGGGCATTAAACTACTTTGAGAGCATTAGGCCTGTGTGACGGTATCTTGTTTTTCTTTGTGATATTTTTAGCCTGCACCTTGCGATAAGCTTTGCATGTTTACAAGATAAAACAAAACATCCCAAACAGCTCAGTACTTTGTTTAAATGGCCAAAGGTTTCACACACGGTCACCAAGAATCCATTTCAACTGTTCAAACTTCCCATTATTTAATTACAGTCAATTGTTAGTGTAATCATTAGGGATGCATTGATTCCCCTACTGGTACACCGTCCTCATTTAGTCATACTCGTATGTGTATAAAAAAAAAAAAACCCACATTTATTCACCACCTGATACCTTGTGACCCAAGGGATCAAGGGTCTGCTCACACAGCGAGGAGTTGCTGATGCCGTGAAAGAATGAAAAGTTGTTTGTCACTTTAAAACAGTCTGTCTTGGCAATTTTAGCCCATTTCTAAACACACACAAGCAATCAAACCCACTTCCCCAATACAGGTGGGCACACACAGGTTAACAAAACAGAATGAAAACAGAAATAGAAGAACAGAAAAATAAAAGACATTTGTTGCACTAAACTCCATATTATGCCTAGGTTGTTTGGCAATACAATGATTTTTTTTAACTGTTGTTGTAAAATAGGCAGTAAAGAGCATGTGTTGTATTATCCATGTACATCACCACCTATGGCTGAACGATTTGGGGAAAATATCTATTTGTGATTTGTCCGGCCAATATTGCGATTGCAATAAATGCAGTTAAATGCCAAAATCTTCTACATCTTCATTACCAGCCTTGTTTTTTTGCCCAAGAAGACCAGAATAACCACTTTTATTGAAGCTGAATGAGCCAGCAAGTTGTGATGGTTGAGATGGCACATATAAAGAACATGGGTGGTTTATTGCTTCTGACTGGTCTAGCTGGTCTACAGGCAGCATACAAGCTCTGTGTTATTAGTTACATTTTCTTCCAATTTACAGCAGTAGCCACGTTTACATGCAGCCTAATAATCTGTGAACAATCCGACTAACAGCTGAATCAGAATAGAACACTTCCATGTAAACACCTCAACCGAAACAGACTAATCTAATTGAGGCCAATCGGAATACAATTTCTATCCGATTGAACGAGGTGGGTAATCCTGTAAATTATCTGTTAAACAGAAGAATAATAACCACGTAAATGCCTGAATCCGATTACATTCCCAATCAGAACGTGTAAGTACGTTCTGCACGCGCAGTGAAATTATATCGTTCAACATGGCAAAGCAGAAACTGGTCTGCAGAGGAGACGAAGTTCATGCTCTGATCTTTCAAAGACGGCGGTGGAATGGAGGTCCAGCTTATGTGTCTCAGAACATGATGTCTTGCTCTCGGCCTTCTTTTAACAAGAACATTTGAAGGACATTTTCCTGAGACTGACATTATTTTAATGTAATTAAAAACACAAGCACTGCTCACTGCTGCTCATCTTACTCTGGACTCACGTGATGCTTGTTGTCACGGGTACGTCTACATTAAGTGGTTCTCTACGCATGTGCATCATTTTGGGTCTGATTACTTACTAGTGCGCATGTAAACAGAGGTTTTCATCAGATTGTTGAGTAGAGTGAGCAATATAAACATCTCAGTCTTCATCTATGATCAGAATGTATTCAATTGGATTGGCAAAAATCTTTGCATGTAAACACAGCCAGTGCTGATAGTGTTATATAACACAAACCACAGCTCTTGTAATTAGAAAACTGCACTTTTTCCAACTATAGTCAGCAAAGCTGCCGTAACACAGGTCCTCAGTGCTTCTGCTCGGTACTCAGATGTGCAGTGAACTGTGTCGAATGAAGAAGCCTTACTGTTCATAGACAGAACTGCCTACAAGGGTTTCACATGTCAATCATTCCGAGTGTTTTCATACAGCCTAAGTGAGAATATAAATCGCAGGCTTTGTCAGTACCCGATTTATTTGTGGAGTCTATTCAAGTGAGTCACCAAAGAAATTTTTTTAAGTTGCACAGTGTAAGCCTGGATTTAGAGACTCATTCAACTACACAACCGGCCAAACAAAAGACTCCAACAAGACATAAAACTCGACAAGGTAGCTTCTCAGTTGTAATTCCTGCTGTTACTGCTATACAGACTGTTGTTGAAAGAGACACCGAGATCAACACTACCTTTCAGGAACAAAACACGTTCTTCTTTACCGCAACGCTACTTGATTCAAGGTAACTAACGTGATGTAGCTAGCCAATACACTTCATTTTAAAAAAAGCTAGATTTTAATGGTTTGAGGTTAATGTTAAGGTATAATGCACTAATCACAGCTACCAAAATCTGACTGGGTTACTCATTATGGTATCTGTATCGATGAGCACTTGAAAAACCATGTACTTGTCCTCTTACCTGGCCTGAAAAAAATAGTATTAATGCATCCCTAGTAATGACAATCATTATGCAAATCAACACCACACCCTGCATAATACCGGTCTACTGCCACGAAAAGGTTGTAACTCAGAGCTGAAGAAATAAATGGTATAGCGATTCAATACCATATATAGATCTCTCAATTAAATACATTTTTCGATACAGCAAAAATAAGGAGTGGCTAATAATTAGGTTTAAAGTGCTTTACAAATGTGCGTTACTGCATCCATTTTTTCCCCAACACTCTAAAACATTACAAAATCATTCAAAATAATAGAAATACGAAGAAAAAAGTTGTTCTCTTTAGTGTCCCAATCTAATGCTCTAGCCTCAATACAGCGAGTCAATACGATACGCTGTGATAAAGGTTGATACAGTACAACATATTGTACACTATTACCTCCCTAGATGTTACTTTGGCTGCATCTGCACACTTGAATGAAACTTCTCATCAGCTATGCTTGATGTTGCCTGGTCTACATTTCATGGCCTCATTAAATACATAAATATTTTGGCAAAGTTGAATAATATGTTTTAATTACCCAACATTGTTCATAATAATAGACTAATCATCTCAGAAAGGACAACACATGGATCCACACAGATATGAGATCAGGCAAAAATCAAGGAAAACAGGTTTCATTCAACAACTCAGACAAACCAGGCATACCAGAACAGCAGCTTTCATTCAATCATAACTTCTTTTTTCTATCGCGAGAGAGTAAATACTACGCTACTTGATTTATATTGTGCCACAGGACAGCTTTAGACAGACCAATAAAAACAGACAGGCATAGATAAAGTTGAACGAAACTGTAATATAAACTAGATCAAAATGGGAAAAAAAAGGAAGTAAGGTGTTTTAGTATTTACCGTTAGTTCATTAGTTACCATTTCAACCCCACTGAGTAACATTCAGCAGCATTTTATACAGTGCATCCGGAAAGTATTCACAGCGCTTCACTTTTTCCACATTTTGTTTTGTTACAGCCTTATTCCAAATTGAATTAAATTAATCTTTTTCCTCTAAATTCTACACAAAATACCCCATTGTGACCATGTGAAAAACGTTTTCTCGAGAGTTTTGAAAATTTATTAAAATTAAAAAACAAAGAAATCATATTTACATAAGTATTCACAGCCTTTGCTTAATACTTTGTAGAACCACCTTTGGCAGCAACTACAGCCTCAAGTCTTTTTGAATATGATGCCACAAGCTTGGCACACCTATCTTTAGGCAGTTTTGCCCATTCTTCTTTGCAGTACCTCTGAAGCTCCATCAGGTTGGATGGGAGACGTCTGTGCACAGCCATTTTCAGATCTCTCCAGAGATGTTCAATCGGATTCAAGTCTGGGCTCTGGCTGGGCCACTCCAGGACATTCACAGAGTGGTCCTGAAGCCACTGCTTTGAGATCTTGGCTGTGTGCTTCGGATCGTTGTCCTGCTGAAAAATGAACCGTCGCCCCAGTCTGAGGTCAAGAGCGCTCTGGAGCAGGTTTTTATCCAGGATGTCTCTGTACATTGCGGCATTCATCTTTCCCTCTATCCTGACTAGTCTGCCAGTTCCTGCTGCTGAGAAACATCCCCATAGCATGATGCTGCCACCACCATGCTTGACTGTAGGGATGGTATTGGCCTCGTGATGAGCAGTGCCTGGTTTCCTCCAAACATGACGCCTGGCATTCACACCAAAGAGTTCAATCTTTGTCTCATCAGACCAGAGAATTTTGTTTCTCATGGTCTGAGAGTCCTTCAGGTGCCTTTTTGCAAATTCCAGACGGGCTGCCTTGTGCCTTTTACTAAGGAGTGGCTTTCGCCTGGCCACTCTGCCATACAGGCCTGATTGGTGGATTGCTGCAGAGATGGTTGTCCTTCTGCAAGGTTCTCCTCTCTCCACGGAGGAACGCTGGAGCTCTGACAGAGTGATCATTGGGTTCTTGGTCACCTCCCTGACCAAGGCCCTTCTCCCCCGATCGCTCAATTTAGACGGCCGGCCAGCTCTAGGAAGAGTCCTGGTGGTTCCGAACTTCTTCCATTTACGAATGATGGAGGCCACTGTGCTCATTGGGACCTTCAACGCAGCAGTAATTTTTCTGTATCCTTCCCCAGATTTGTGCCTCGAGACAATTTTGTCTCGGAGGTCTACAGACAATTCCTTTGACTTCATGCTTGGTGTTTGCGCTCTGACATGCAGTCAACTGTGGGACCTTATATAGACAGGTGTGTGCCTTTCCAAATCATGTCCAATCAACCACAGGTGGACTCCATTTAAGCTGTAGAAACATCTCAAGGATGATCAGTGGAAACAGGATGCACCTGAGCTCAATTTTGAGCTTCATGGCAAAGGCTGTGAATACTTATGTAAATATGATTTCTTTGTTTTTTAATTTTAATACATTTTCAAAACTCTCGAGAAAACTTTTTTCACATGGTCACAATGGGGTATTTTGTGTAGAATTTTGAGGAAAAAGATTAATATAATTAAATTTGGAATAAGGCTGTAACAAAACAAAATGTGGAAAAAGTGAAGCGCTGTGAATACTTTCCGGATGCACTGTACACAAACCCAAGACTTCACAAAGTTCAAATACTCAGAAAACTGAACATTTACTAATGAAGAAGCATATAGATGCAGCGATCGTTCCATTTCTCAGGGGAAAAAAGGAGAATTTGGGACAGTAATTCATGTCACTGCTTTCATGAAAAAAACTCAAAAAAAATATCTCCATTTTTCAGTTTTTCACATAATTTGAAAATGCCTGTTATTTGCATATTTCATGATAAATGGACCAACAAAAAAAGGGCTCAAAAATATCTGGTTCCACTGCCTTACATTAAAACTGAAGTATGTTTCTGCTTCTCCTGTAAAGCCACAATTTTGGAGATACAATGTTTTGTTCCAACAGTGATATTATTGCATTCAATGTATTCTGGTAGCACACACAGTTGTACACGTTTAATACGCAATAAATGTTTACTTAGTGAATTTAACATATTGGAGAAAAAGAAATGAAACATAAAATACAGCCTGTGCAAAAGTTATTGCACATTTTATGCATCCTTTTATTTTTTCCATCATGTGAGATCCAGCGAATAAACAGAACTCGTGCTGTAATATCAGAGCAGAATGAAGTCGAATTAACCTCGTTTCGCTTAGAAAATCAAGAAAACTGGGGGCGTTCAAACTTTTGTATACGACTTTACATGTTCTAAGGGACAACAAAATTGAGTAAGGGGACATTTTTGCCTGTGAACCCTGTTATTACATACAAATTCAGACTAAACATGGTTTACTGTTACACAGTTTCAGCTTTGTGCAGAAAAAATCCCTCTCAGCAGCTCCAGACTCACCACAAACAAGTCACATGCAACTGAAATCCAGCAGCACTGAAACAGGATTGTAGTCTCTCCAATACGACTGTCTGGCAGTTCTCTCCTTCGTCACGTTCTTTCGAGCAATTGAAAGTAAATCTAGCAAAATGAGCACCTAACATAAAGACAATACAGCGCACGCTTCTACTTGTCTTCCTTTCTGTCCTATTGTATGGAGATCTCTATGTGAAGAGTGTGTGAGCTCTAGTTAAATGTTTACATGCTGGGCACCCGTCCAACTGCCTAACTATAACTGTGCAGTGATTGACACCCAAAGGCAGAGAAAGCCACGTAACTCCGAGATCTTCTGTTTAGCACTTGCGCAGATTATTTTAGGATATCTGAGAGTAAACATATAGCCTAAGCACATACTTCGTTTAAAACAGAAGATGAACTGGACTATTCTCATGTTTCCTGCATCGAGAAACAGGATAATCAAGATTTTCAATTCCAGTAATCAGATACTTGACTGGCCTCTCATGATTTGAATCTCTTTGTTGTGGTTGTAACAGAACCTCGGGTCTTTGAAGGGGTAACTTTATATGAGGAAAAACACTCTTATATTTTATATACATCAAGTTTTATTTCTGAAAACCTTTGGACCATTTCCATTGCTCTATTCACAGTGAAAGATTAAATTAATGTAAGAAAGACAGTGTTTTCAAACAGTGCTATATAAAAGAAAAAAGGAGTTACACGATTTTAGACCAACTCTATCTCCACAACTTGGAGCTGTAAAGCCTCTCACAGTCTGATCCTATTAAAAAGTAAAGGCATAAAGATTTCAATACAATTTCACTTCCATTCCAACAGTGTGTTAATATTTAAAATTGGGCCGAAATGCCTGTCGGTCTGGCTGAGTTGCTCTTATTTTCTATATTTTGTGGAAAATACAATCAATGACCAAAGCTGTGCACCTGGCTGCATCCTATGAAAAATAAAGTGGGTGGGGAGGGGAAGGGTGGGGCTTACGATATCCACACATCCACATTTAAAAGAGACCAAAAATACTGTGGGGTTTATTTTGCTACAGGCATGTGTGAGTAGGATGTAATCAGGGTTCTGTAGAATCAGGGCATTTTTAATATGTAAAATATGCCAAAAAATAAAAAGGTTTCAATCATGACCTCATAACTGAAAAACCACACCGAACCCTAGATATATGTACAGTTTAAGGTTATTCAGCAATTCTTCTTTACCTCTATATGGAGAACACCCGGCAGCCCCCCAACCCGCTGCTCTATGGTCTGGACGCAGGAGCCGCATGTCATCCCCTCCACCGGCAGGACCACCGAGCACAGGCCGCCCCTCTGAGTCATGATTTACTCTGAATGGACACAGATGAAATGAGGGGAGCAGGGAAAAGCTTATGGTTAAACAGATAACAAGCAACAGTCACTGCATACAAACAGCTCTCGTGTGACTTTGCAAAGCAAATATTAGCCATGGGTGAAAGAGCTCACGTACGCTGGGTTTCCACAGCCTTTCATCACTGAAGATAAACACTGATAATGCAATCAAACAGTTGATTCACTCTAGAAAAGTCCTCACTGTGGCCCATTCCCATTAACTGTCAGGCTGTAAGGCTGTCACTGCCAGTACAAACAGACTTAAAAAAAAAACAATAGAAAGCAGGTTTAGCCATCAGAGATTTTGAAATATTTCACAGGAAAAATAAAAAAGTAGGACTAGTAGTAAAAATTATATAATAGCACTACATGGTATATGAAGACATATAAATGGGGGTGTCCATCAGCCACTGTTTCTTGCTGTAAGCGAGTCCATCATTTAATATACACAATGCTACTAGAGATGTACTGATATGGGAACTGTGGACCAAGGCAGATATCTCTCATGTACATATCTGTCGAAGTTGATGCTGCTGGCCAAACAAGCATTTCTGAAATGTAGATATAAATATCTGAACCAAACCTGTGTGTATCAGTGTTACTGAGAAATGCAGGAGCTACTCATGCAATAAAATTAATAAAAGACATTTTAGCACAGCATCACCTACACAGCCTGCTCGCTCAGAGTACAGTAAACGTTTCAAATCTCAAAGACAGATATTTTTCATACTGCACTACTTAGAGGGGGATTCCAAAAGATTTCTCTGATTTCAAAGCACCATATTTTTCCAACTGTGGGCGTCTAGGAACCAATCACATTCCAATTGAGAGAGGGGGTCATAGTGTTCCTGATGGTCAGTGGAAGACGGCTCCCTTCAGTCTGAGAGGAGATGAGACCCCTGAGCAGAAAGCGTTCTGCGTTCTCCACTTCAATAAGAGTGAATCCGGCGTAACCGTGCAGCAGGATTTTCGTTGGCAGTGAAGCTCCAACAGCTCAGAGTGTTCGTCGGTGGTTCCACAAATCAGGATGATCCCCGAAACCACACTATGAGTGCAGTGACACCCGGCATGCTCAATGGAGTATGGGACGAGTCTGACTATGGCACTGATGTCTGTGCAGCTGGATGAGGTTCATAATGAGCGCTTGTAAAATTACACAAACTTCATGCTCATTTAAACCTTTTACAGTTTACTGCACTGTTCTGTGAAGATTTACAACTGAAATAAATCATTTTGAAATCGGATGAATCTTTTGAATCAGCCAGTATTATTTGATTTTGCCATGTCTGTATATCCTCTCTCATAGCGTTTATCTTTAGATCTCTGGCCTCATTTATCTTATTTTCTTTTTTTTTTTCCCTCCTAGTTTGTCCTTCTTAGAGCTGCAATGACCTTACCTTGTTTTTCAACAGTGAATAAAGATCAATATATCTGTCTTTTTAAATGACCTATCAAATCTAAACATCTATCAGAAGCTGATAACTCATTTTTTTAAGAAAACATCTGACCATTCTAATATGACTGTGCAACACATTTCTTGCTCCACCGAGAAATCGTGAGACCTCTATTGTTCTGTCAAGCAGCTACAGTGAAGCCATGTGAACAGACAACAGTGAGTAAATATTACTACAACAACAGGATTGAAACCTAGAACCAGGCCTCTCTGCACTTAACAGGAGGACCAGAAAATTAAGAATAATTCTGCTTTGTGTAGTGAGGAATAATAAAATAACGCATGTGAGGACAGGGGAGGTGAACAGATTAACTGAGTAATAAGCATGATCCCATCTTCCAACAGCCTCATGACCATACAGGGACAATAATCTTGTGTAAATCTCTTATTCAGCCCACAAACAGACCTGGCATGTTAACTCAGTACAGCCCTGTATGACTGACAGATCACTAAAACTGGCTAAAGCCTGATAAATGACGGTCTGATATAACACCACTGAAGAACACTGAAATGGGAGAATCACAAGACTGTGACGCTGACTGGGGGGGTTCCTGTTTATGTCCACATTCCTATCATAACAATTGTTATAAAAAAAAAAAGAAAGAAAAAAGGAAGGAAATTACATCCGCTCAGAAATCAGCATTTCTCTATTTTAAAACGACTTAGTCTTGATAACGGTGGTGTTTTAGGCAGCGGACAGATCAAGCAAAAGGGTATTATTAAATCCAGACAATTTGATTTATATGACCCATATTATTTATGTGCATTATGTGTATTTATGTATTTATAGAACAGTCTAGCAAAATTTGCTCAGTATTTTGTTTGTTTCTGCCCAATAGTAACAGTCCCCAATGCTGACAGATGGCGAGCAATAATCCTGTAATGAAATCTTGCATTAACATTCGGCCTGCATATCAGACATCCGAAAAACGGGAAGGCAGTTTGGGAACTGCACATATAAATTAGTATGGGCAGATATGAGTGTCAAGGGGGGGGTTAATGGTTGGTGTTTCCAGACTATATTGTAAAAGCTAAAAAGTCTTATATATATATATTTTATTTATTTAAGTGGCACTCCACTGATTTTTCTAAATGTCTGTATAATTAAGCAGCTAAGACGTAAACAAAGGCATTCAGCAGCTCTGCTATAGAGAAACTAGCTGAGTCAGAACTGTTCACAGTGGTGGTGGTGGTGATAGGAACCAGATGTCTGAAGAGTTAAATGTCTCGAAAAGCTCAAACCTCTCAGAAAGCTATTACATTAAATGGCTATGAATCCACTGTTTCACTACAGTTTTAATAAGGGTTTAGTCTAAACAACCTTTAAACTCCCTTTTAAATGAAGGGGACACGTAGGGCATTGTAAGGCAAAACAGATCCCAATTAGTTTGTTTTGTTTGTTTACAATGATCAGGACTACCTATAAATACTCAGGAACCACGTGCAGGGTCACAGGTGGTTATGGATAGTAAATAAAACGGCTGCATGTGTGTTGTAGCCACTGGGAGCCCTGGTTCCTGTCAACACCACCACCGTATAGGAACGTGATTCTGTACGTTTCTCTAGAAATGAACCAATTCGCATCAAACCGCTCTAAATTAGCCAGGTTAGCTACGTTGTTTACATCTTGAAATAAGCAAGGACTTTTTAAAATTTGGTGGAATTGCCCTTCAACGACGCCAACTTTAACTGCAGCTTCCAGCTCTTCATACGTTTCACAGCCTCTTATCGATACTTGCTCACCAAAGCAGCTGAAATATGGCTTAGGTTAGCAAACCTAGCAACAGCAGTTTCAACTCCAACCACAGCCACCAAACAAAAATAAACAGGACCATTACTCCGCTTAAACCTCCCAAAAGCCGACTACGTGTTAAAAGCCAGCTGCACGAAACCCAAGTCAGGCTTCTTGCTCCAATTCCCCCGTTCCACCTTAAATGGCGCAGCAGTTACATCACGGCACGTCAGGCGCCAGAAGGTAACCGCTACAGGATTTAAGGTGGAACGGGTAATTAGAACAAGAAGCTGGCGAAGACGGAGCTCAACTTCAGCCTCGTATCAACTTCGAGCTAGTTGAGCTAAGCTAAGACGCAGGATAACGTTACTTGGTCAAATAAGTCATAAAATTACGACAATGACAAGGGAGCCGTTTCGCTTATGTTACCTTTCTGTCAGACACAGCCTGGGAGTCCGCAGCTGCAGCCCCGCTGCCGTCGGCTGGTTTATTTCCTCCGGAGCGCCGCAGTCACCTCACACTCTCGCCATGCTAGAGGCGGCGCAGGGCTAAAAACCAGCCAGTTAGCTTCGGCTAGCAGCGCTCAGGACTCACGGCGCTCGGAGCTCCTCCTCCTCCTCCTCTTCCTCAGCGAGGACTGGACACGTAAACCACGGCGGCATCGAACAAAACATGACCTGTAGTCGGACTAAAAGCCCGTCTTTTCGCTGTAGCTGCCACTTTCCCAGGCTGTTCAGTTCAGCGAGGATTAGCAGCGCTGCTATGAGACGAGACCGCGTCCGACCTAAACGCACTCTTTAGGGTCAGCACTGCGCTGCACACTGCGCAGCTCCGGCCTTCACTCAGAGAGAGGGCGCCTTCAGCGGTGTGATTAGCACCGGACTAATAGAACAGCTTAAAACGAACAGGCCTTCATCCAGAAGAGCAGTGTGTGTGTGTGTGTGTGTGTGTGTGTGTGTGTGTGTGTGTGTGTGTGTGTGTATATATATATTTATATATATATATATATATATATATATATATATATATATATATATATATATATATATATATATATATTTATATACACATACATCTACACACATACACATACACACAGCTCCAAAAAAATAAAGGGAACACTCAAATAACACATCCTAGATCTGAATGAATGAAATATTCGCATTGAATACTTTGTTCTGTACAAAGTTGAATGTGCTGACAACACAATCACACAAAAATCATCAATGGAAATCAAATTTATTAACCAATGGAGGCCTGGATTTGGAGTCACACACAAAATTAAAGTGGAAAAACACACGACAGGCTGATCCAACTTTGATGTGATGTCCTTAAAACAAGTCAAAATGAGGCTCAGTATTGTGTGTGGCCTCCACGTGCCTGTATGACCTCCCTACAATGCCTGGGCATGCTCCTGATGAGGTGGTGGATGGTCCTGAGGCATCTCCTCCCAGACCTGGACTAAAGCATCCACCAACTCCTGGACAGTCTGTGGTGCAACGTGGCGTTGGTGGATGGAGCGAGACATGATGTCCCAGATGTGCTCAATCGGATTCAGGTCTGGGGAACGGGCGGGCCAGTCCATAGCTTCAATGCCTTCATCTTGCAGGAACTGCTGACACACTCCAGCAACATGAGGTCTAGCATTGTCCTGCATTAGGAGGAACCCAGGGCCAACCGCACCAGCATATGTTCTCACAAGGGGTCTGAGGATCATGCTGAAGGATGTTGCAGGCAGCAGATCACTCTCCACAGCGTCTCCAGACTCTGTCACGTCTGTCACATGTGCTCAGTGTGAACCTGCTTTCATCTGTGAAGAGCACAGGGCGCCAGTGGCGAATTTGCCAATCCTGGTGTTCTCTGGCAAATGCTAAGCGTCCTGCACGGTGTTGGGCTGTGAGCACAACCCCCATCTGTGGACGTCGGGCCCTCATACCATCCTCATGGAGTCGGTTTCTAACCGTTTGTGCAGACACATGCACATTTGTGGCCTGCTGGAGGTCATTTTGCAGGGCTCTGGCAGTGCTCCTCCTGTTCCTCCTTGCACAAAGGTGGAGGTAGCGGTCCTGCTGCTGGGTTGTTGCCCTCCTACGGCCTCCTCCACGTCTCCTGGTGTACTGGCCTGTCTCCTGGTAGCGCCTCCAGCCTCTGGACACTACGCTGACAGACACAGCAAACCTTCTTGCCACAGCTCACACTGATGTGCCATCCTGGATGAGCTGCACTACCTGAGCCACTTGTGTGGGTTGTAGAGTCCGTCTCCTGCTACCACGAGTGTGAAAGCACCACCAACATTCAAAAGTGACCAAAACATCAGCCAGAAACCAGAAAGGTACTGAGAAGTGGTCTGTGGTGCCCACCTGCAGAACCGCTCCTTTATTGAATGTGTCTTGCTAATCGCCAATGATTTCCACCTGTTGTCTATTCCATTTACACAACAGCTGTGAAATTGATTGTCAATCAGTGTTGCTTCCTAAGTGAACAGTTTGATTTCACAGAAGTTTGATTTACTTGAGCATATATATATATATATATATATATATATATATATATATATATATATATATATATATATATATATATATATATCAGTTTGGGCGACTTTTTACTTTCACTCCACTACATTTCAGAGTCTAATATCTGACTTTTTCCTCCACTACATTCTGAGAAATCTGTCGTTCCTTTTGGTTTCTGTGTGTATAAAAATGTAACATGTCTAAACGAAAGAAGCGCAAAGCCAGAGCACCAATCAGGGCCCAGCGGTCACTTTGTTTAGAGCTGGTTTTGACCTGTTGGTCAGACCGACCCAGTACAGCACACGGTTCAACGTCAGCGCAGCAGCGTAAAGGTTTGGGAGAGTCTGTTCAACATAAATGATGAACTAACCTAACTTTGTGTAAATAGAGCACAATATATAAATATGTTTATGTTTATGAACAGAGGCCTACGGATCAACATAGTAAAGGAGCTCATCTGTGATCCTGAGTTTAAAGCCAGTTTTTATTCAACTTAAACTTGGAACTAAGTTGTAAATAAATCTTAAACTGAAACTTTGCTTGTGTGTAAAAGACACAGGAGGAGGAGACGCTGGAGGACTTTCACCTATAATGAGTTCATGAAGCGAGTCTTGTTATAAAAATGATAACAGGACCTCAGAGCCTTACTCTTTCAGTACTTTTACTTTTCATACTTAAGTACATTTGAAGGCAAATACTAGTGGAGGTCTAAAGGGAGGAACTTATACTTTTACTGGAGTAATATTTTACCTTGGGTATCTCCACTGTAACTCGAGTTCATGGTTTGTGTATTTTGTCCACCACTGACTGGTACAAAACCATTTTTTTTGTTTTTCATACGACGGAATTTGAAATTGCAAATTCTTTTACACTGTGTCAAAATCTCACTATGAATGGACAAACGGAAATGCTCTAATTACTTGGAATATATAAATGCCCTATTAACTTCTGTTAAAAATAAAATGTCTTTCTTTATATAAATTTTGTTAAGTAGAGAATATTCTTATATTTGTACATTCAAATATTAACATCAGAATCTATATAATCACTGAGAAACACAAATACATCTATAATTCTGTGTAAGTGCAGAATCGCCAAAACAAGTGAGGAAATTTTATAATTTTCTAAGTGAAAATAAGTGAACACATCCTCTACAGAGAACACACTTAAACATGATACTGTTCTGCAAATTTAGTGCACAATTTCTATTTATTTGCTAAGATTTACATTACATTACATTACTGTGGAAAAAATCATCATAAAATATAAAATGCACCATAACTTTTACATAGCCCACATATCATGTCCATTTTCCCAGTATGTTAAATACTGTAAACAAGCAGTAATCGTGAAGAAGTGCGTTAACTTACTTTCACTTCTCATGAAGTCACGCAACGTCTGGGTGCAGTCATGGGCTGGAGGTTAGGAACCGGCCCAGTGACGAGAAGGTCACCGGTTCGATCCCCAGAGCCAGCAGTACATGACCGAGGTGTTCTTGAGCAAGACACCTAACCCCCAACTGCTCCCTGGCTGCTGCGTATAAGGCTGCCCCCCACTCTGGGCAAGTGTGCCCTAGTGTGTGCACTCACTAGTGTGTATGTAGTGTTTCACTGCACAGATGGGTTAAATGCGGAGGTAAAAATTCCCTGTTGTGGGACTAATAAAGATTAGAGCACCCAAACTTGCATCCGACTGTATATTGTACTATATACTGTGTATATGCTTTGTGTCAAAAAGAGTGACACTTTCTGCCACAGAGTGCCGCTTTGTGCCATAAAGAGTGACACTTTCTGTCATAAAGAGTGCTGCTTTGTGCTATAAAGAGTGTAGCTTTCTGTCATAGAGTGTTACTTTGTGTCATGAAGAGTGTTACTTTGTGTCATAAAGAGTGCAATTTTGTGCAATAAAGAGTGTAGCTTTCTGCCATAAAGAGCGTTACTTTGTGCCATAGAGTGCAGTTTTCTGCCATAAAGAGTGTCACCTTGTGTCCTAAATAGTGTAGTTTTCTGCCATAAAGAGTGCCACTTTGTGTCATAAAGAGTGAAGCTTTGCACCATAAAGAGTGCCCCTTTCTGTCATAAAGAGTGAAGCTTTGTGCCATAAAGAGTGTCACTTTCTGTCATAAAGAGTGAATCTTTGTGCCATAAAGAGTGCCACTTTCTGTCATAAAGTGTGAAGCTTTGTGCCATAAAGAGTGTCACTTTCTGTCATAAAGAGTGAAGCTCTGCGCCATAAAGAGTGCCACTTTCTGTCATAAAGAGTGATACTTCGTGTCATAAAGAGTGCCCCTTTCTGTCATAAAGAGTGATGCTTCGCGTCATAAAGCGTACCACTTTCTGTCATAAAGAGTGATGCTTCGCGTCATAAAGCGTGCCACTTTCTGTCATAAAGAGTGATGCTTCGCACCATAAAGAGTGCCATTTTCTGTCATAAATAGTGCAGTTTTCTGTCATAAAGAGTGCCACTTTCTGTCATAAAGAGTGCCCCTTTCTGTCAAAAAGAGTGATGCTTCGCGCCATAAAGAGTGCCCCTTTCTGTCATAAAGAGTGATGCTTCGCGTCATAAAGCGTACCACTTTCTGTCATAAAGAGTGATGCTTCGCGTCATAAAGCGTGCCACTTTCTGTCATAAAGAGTGATGCTTCGCACCATAAAGAGTGCCATTTTCTGTCATAAATAGTGCAGTTTTCTGTCATAAAGAGTGCCACTTTCTGTCATAAAGAGTGCCCCTTTCTGTCATAAAGAGTGATGCTTCGCGCCATAAGAGTGCCCCTTTCTGTCATAAAGAGTGATGCTTCGCGTCATAAAGCGTGCCACTTTCTGTCCCCTAGTTGCGTGTGCATCTCTGTAATAACACTGCACAGAAACACAGCTGTTTGTTTTAATGTAAATTGGGGACTATGTGGAGGTTTATGCAATTTCACGCAATACCAGCCTCAGGAGATTGCAGCTATAAGCCACAAAGAGCCGTTCAGTACTCACATTAAGACACATTCATAGGACAGCACGGAATAACAGGCATGAGCACTGACTAATCAGGGTATGTCTCTGTGCCAGCTGCACGTACTAAATGCCCAGTTGGCTGAAGTCTATTTCTAAATCACCGGTTGAGTTTCCGCCCTTTCACCTCAAGTTTAATCTACAAGGAACAGACTAGCACAGCATTCGTCATGCGTTCTGTGCTCAATGCAGTAACGCAGAAATGTAAACATGTCATTCATACAGCAATGTATCCCAGTATCACAGAGGAATCCTGTCTCACTCTGTGGCTGTTTAACGTAATGGTCCCACATTTTTCCTTCAGAACGAAGATGTGTTCCAGATTTTATAGGTTTTTCTGTGTTTCTTTCCTTTTTGTTAAATGTGTGCTTCTAAAATAATACAGCGTAAAAATAATGGCCCTTCCTCAGAGCATAGACCCAGACAGCAAAACAGCCTTTACAACTACTAATGTACTATGTACCAAATTAAGCTTCTCTAAAAGTTCTACTATTATTTTCATAAGACAGTAACACCTGCTGCAGATCACAAGTAATGTTAAATTTCATTTACTGCTATCTTGCTGCTCTATGGAAGCTAGAATGCTAACTAGCTGGCACGCTAACAGGTAATAGCTTTAGCATAAAGCGCTAAATTTATGCAAACAACCTATGTAAAATATAACGCAACGCTGAGAACTGTAACAGACTTTGAGGAACCGGCGTCTTCCTTTAAATCTCATCAGTAGAACATTAGAGCTAGAGGTTAAGTCTCTGAGGCCTACAGGTAGGCTTCTGATACACATGCACTTCAGTTATTCCTCTGAAAAGCATGGCCTCAAGTTGCGATGAAAGCCAGTGTTTCATTTTCAGGGATGTTCCTGGCACTTATAAAGAGCCCTTACCAGACAGGCCTTTTTAATCTAAGAAGGGGCTCTACAACAGAAAAAGAGGGCTCTCGTACTGGGATAAACTGAGGAACTCCTGAGCTTTTCTTACTTCTACGAGTCTGTACCAGGGACGTCACTAGAGGTTCACTGACACCGGGGCTAAGCCTGTACTAGGGGGGGTCTGGGAGCAGGGTCCCCAAAGAGAATTTTTTAAAATAGTCATAAAACGTTTATAGTGCACTTTTAGAGTAGCAACAGCCATCGAGTGGATCTGTCTCTTTGAAGTGTGTATTAAGCACAGAGCTAGTATAAAAAACACCATATCCATCCACTTACAACCGGCACAGATCAAGCAAAGGCACTGAAGTCAGTGCTGCCTCCTCTCTCTCTCTGAGATAAACTGCAACGCCCCAAATATATTACTCAACCTCACAGATTACAGACCAGTCCAGTCTCGGTTGGTGCAGTCAGAAAGAGTCTGATTTTGCTCTGTGGGCATGGTTAATAAGCTAGGTGACAGAAATTCATGGTCATGGTGACAAGTATTAGGTTTTCTCAGTTAAGTTATATTAAATTCAGTATCAATTTTAACTAAAAGCTTATACAACTCTTCATCGCCAACCTCCATCACATCTGCTCCTTCAGTCCTTCAGGCTTTTCGGTCTACAGCAGCTTCTTTCTCTCGCTCTATTCCTGAGTTTAGCAATACATTCATTTGATTAAACTCAGATTCACTCAAATGATCATTTACTTTCTGTTTGTTTGTTTTAACGGGTAAAAAAATCTACATGTTGGGGAATTGAGGGATATAAAACTGAGTTTTGATGATGTGTTCATACAAAGCTGAAGAAGCTTTTTCAGTTTTCCACTTTAAAAGCTGCAGCAACTTCCTTTCACTGACGGTGACTGACTGTAAACAACAATTCATGGCATCGTCTGGTGTCACTGGCTGCAAATACTGAAGAGAAACATGAAAACAAAGAACGTAAAGAGCTGTCAAAGCGTTTTTTCTATCCCTCTTGTTCGTGTTTAACTACTTGGCTTGCCAGCGGTTAGTCGGCTAATGCCAGAGTCGGCCTGCCCTCTCTTATTTACCCCACCTACCCCAGCTAACCTGACGTAGCTAACGCTAACTACAGTTAACAAACAACCAACTACAGAAACAGGTATCCGGCTACACTGACCATAATTTGCCTCAAATCCATATTGCAGTTGGATATATTCCCTTTCACACTGTTTCGCTGTGTTTATCAACCACAGATTTTGAAAAAGGTCTAATGTTTATTTTCCAGCTAAAATCCTTTGCAGTGCACAACCAGAGCCCCGCCCCCAGGTATGATATGATTGGCTTACACCGCATAAGGTCTGATATGATTGGCTGAACTTTACGTCAGTCAATTTCTGGCGGTACAACGCAGGCAGCGCTGCTTTAGAGCTGCCGTTACAGTGTGTTGTGAATGAGTTGTTTTGGGCTAGTAATGTACGTTCACTTAGAAAAGGGGGGCTAAACACCATTAAGCCCCTCTAAAACTGGCCTAGCAGCGTCCATGGTGTGCGCAGTGCCCCCCCTCAGTGCAGGAGCACTGCTGCCATAAAGCGTAATGGGAACAAACACCACGCAGCCGCCCGCTGGCCTTTTTGTGTGGGCTGCCGCGGGGCGATTATGCTATTTTTGACCTGCACTATCGTTTTCCTTCCAGTTCAGCTTTGAAACGGCCCTGTATTTGCTCGGCCACGCACAGACCAGGCCCTATAGCGGGCAAACAAAGGTATACTGCTTACATTTTAAGCGCGCTACGTACAACACGCACGGTGTTAAAACCCCTGAAACGACTCCGAGGTCTGGGGCTGAGCCAGGCTGCAGCAGACGCCGATTACCCTGCGCTGGTGAAAAGCTGTGCTCTGCAGAGTGACGTGTCCCTCTGACACACTGACCTACTTTTTCAGTGTAAGCGCTCTTATTTATTTATTTTTACCCGCCCCTAGATTAACCCACAGAGGCGGGCCGGGGTGGGGGGGTGCTCTGTGACCTCCCCACTGGACCACCCCGGGAAAACAAACGTGTGCAAAACAACAGCGATTAAAATAATACAAATACGAATCCACGTCTCACGCGCAGACTGCGAGCGGGTTAGTCGCCATGACGACGACGCAGGCTAGTGTAAACAAGGCTCACATAGTAAGTTTGTTTACCACGCGATGCCACGAAGATGGGCCAGAAAAGTCGCAGAATATTAGGACCTATGGGTATGTGAGGGGGAAGTGTTTAAATAATGGATCGTGTTGCGGGAGAAAACAGCAGAAACAGAAGCGGAGTCCCATATTAACTAACGTTAATAGTACATCGCCATAAGCAGCACATTCATTAGTAACAGGCTTTAGTATGTATTAGTAACAGTGTAGTATGTGGGGAGAGAGAGACAGAGAGAGAGAGAGATTTGTATATCTATGGAGAGAGAGAGAGAGAGAGAGAGATTTGTATATCTATGGAGAGAGAGAGAGAGATTTGTATATCTATGGAGATATATATATATATATATATATATATATATATATATATATATATATATATATATATATTTGTATATCTATGGAGAGAGAGAGAGAAAGAAAGAGGGAGATAGAGAGAAAGAGAGAGAGAGAGAAAGAAAGAGGGAGATAGAGTGAGAGAGAGTCAGAGTCGGAGTCCATGTTTTCCCGCGCTCACGTGCCAGCGCGTGCACGCGTGCCTCTCAGTAGTGTGGCTGCGACGCCGAAGCCCCAGCTTAGCAACACGGCTAACACGGATACTACTAGCGTTACCGCTGCGGCTGTTTTTATGACCCAGGGCTGTTTTTAGTACACATTAGAGCTGAATTACACGGCGTCGACACGAGTCGGAGTCCGGCGGTGGAATAAATAACACCTACTCTCTCTTTGCTTGTTTGGAAAGATTATAATGCTCTTTCTTCTCAAAGGATCCTGAGCCGAGCTGAGCGAGTGAGTGAGTACGCGCAGCGCTGCCTTTACCCTCCTCCCTCGGTCTGAAGTCGGTCTGTCTGTCACTGTATCTCGTATTAAGCTAAAAACAAGCCGTGTTAAGGACACTTGTGTTCCGATCAGGGACGATTTTGCCTAGTTTTTGGTTGGTGAGCGTAGAGACTACCATAAAATATGGAGTTAGTTCTCCTACAGGGGTGGGCGGTATAACAAAACAGGTCCAACATCGCGATACCAATAGACATTATCGACACGTTTCTCGACACACGGTGTGAGTCACGATATGGTGTTTTTGCTGAGGTTTGGCAAGTTGGAACAGACAGTGGTGAACCAGCAGTGCCAACAACAGGGCTAATAACTTAGTGCTCTCTTTGTATGTAATAAAACATGCAACCAGTATTTAAATACGGATGAAGTCCATGCTATTTATCACAATATTGCCATAATTATTTGTAATTATTAGTTAGTCATACTTTTTGCAGTGAACAAAGTCACCGTTTGCCCCTCTTCCATGTAGATTCTAGGTCTATTTCTGCCCTATTAATAGGTACAGAGCAACACAGAACAGTGTCTTATAGCTGCCACGCACCCTTCTGTCAGTGACTGTAGAGCCTCATGTGTTCATTTACAGACTCGAGCAGAGTCATGGGAGGAATGAGTCACCATCTTGACCCATGTTTCTACTTCAACAGGATGAAGCGAGGCCGAGTAAACATTGCGGCGAAGTGCCAGAGCTTCAGCCCTACTCAGAGCAGAGCCAAGAGGCAAAGGACTGGCCAGGGAGTGTCCGCCTCACAGAGCCATGTCCCTGACTGGGGCAGCCTGCCCCATCACATCGTCCTGCACATCTTCCAGTACCTGTCTTTAGTGGACCGAGCGCGGGCCTCGTCCGTGTGCCGCTGCTGGAACGACGTGTTTCACATCCCCGAGCTGTGGAGGCGTTTTGAGTTCGAGCTGAACCAGCCGGCCACATCCTACCTGAGGTCCACTCACCCTGACCTCATCCAGCAGATCATCAAGCGACACGCTCAGCACCTGCAGTACGTCAGCTTCAAGGTAAACCGGCTTTGGCGGATGTACACCACTGCAGCAGAGCGATTCCTGAAGGCCACAGCACGCTGACCCAACACTCATCAAACAAGTGGCAGCGTTCTAATGTTCTATACTTTTGGGTTAGATTAGAAAAAGGCACATGTACCTTCTTTGTCATTCTTTTTCCCTACAGCCAAATGTAGGTAAGGGGTGAAATATAGTTCCTCTGTTATATGGCGCTACGTTTAAATGGCCCACATGATAGAAAACTGGAACTTTGCTTTTGTAAAATAAAAGCCTTGGAAACACTGTTAAAGTTTCAAGAACTACCCCTTTGATCCTGTTATATATGGTCTATATGTATATGTAAATGAAGCTGTAAAAGTGGCCAGTTTTGAATTAATTGAACTTGTGATGTCAGAAAAAACAAAACATTTACACAGAGTAGAAAATCAGCCTGTTTAATATTAACTCGATACTGCAGCCGTTATGAGAGCAATTAAAAAACTTCACTTTCTTGCATAAAGTGGTCCAGATGATTAAATGTTGTAATTATGAAATATGATTGTTAATATTCAACCCGATAATTAAATTAGAAAACACTTTTAAAACATAATAATTTGTGCAGGGGGCTTTTTTGAGTGTGTTGCCTTGAGGCAACATTGTGAAACTATGGGAAGAAATGACAGAGCCGTGTTGTCTGAAGTGGTGAGACCTGGCTTGTGACTGGCTTAATCTATTCCTCTGTCGCACAATTGCTTCTAGGTAACAAGCATGTTTTTGAAAATTCTCATAACAAAAAAATATCATGCTGAATGTGGAAAAAGCGGTTGAAATGTGGTCAGACAGTCTGACCAAAAACATGCTTTTTATTGACTTACTCAAACTCTTCCCTTTGTTGTTAATCCTATTATTGTCTTTGAATATATATAATCTTATTGTAAAGTGAGAAAAATGAGTTTGTTGCCCTGAGGCAACGTTGTGCAGTAGAGGGTTAAGCAACAAAGAGAGGTTAGAAAATAGTCGCGTATAATTTAAGTATGAATTAACAAATAAAATGGCACTTTTTGTGAAAAAAAGGCCAATAATTTTGGCTGAAAAAGCATTAAATAGGACTGCAGCAAAGACAAACAATTCCCAAATTATTTGAATGGTGATGAAAATTAGAAGCCGTGATGAAAAGGTTTTTTCTTCTTCTCTCTCTAACCATTTTCTGTTGTTGAGGACATTGTTTTTATGTGTTGTCAGCTCAGTTTTGTCCTATGGAAAGCAGTTTTTCTCAATTTTTTTATTGTGTAGCTTTTATATTTATGGTAGAAATAAAATGTCAAAAGGAAAAAAAAACTACACTTAGTGTTCAGCCAGACATGTCTTGAATGGCCAGGAATTTTTATTTTGGTGCATCACTATTGGATAGTTTTGGTACATTAAATTCACACATACGTCATGAGTGGACTTTAGAGAACTGAGATTCATGGAAAAAGTGGGATATGGGCTCTAAAACACAGAACCTCAACAGTACAAACAGACAAAACAGGCAATAACTGAATCAGACACTATACCACAAACTGTACAACAATCAGCTATAAGGATATCTGCTAAACTAATTTAGGAGAACATTCGAGAGTCTTCCAACACTCATGGCAGACACGTCAACCAAACATGTGGGTTTGTTGGAGTTCATTGGGTTCTGTGCTCAGTCCTTCACAGATTAAATGAAATGCTGCTGCAGAACCCAGTCAGAAGTCTTGCAGCTTGAGATATCATCTTCAGGTCTTGGACTCAGCTTTCCTGGACACAGTAAAGCCTTCAGTTCTAAATTAATGCCTCCAGAGCTCATTTGTAGCAGTTAATTTATTGCTGCTTATTTTATGGTGTGGCGGTGACTAATGGACGTAAAATATGATGTGATCCAAAGGCCAGGAGTCCACAAACAGTACATTAATTCTAGGCCTATTTACAAGTCATGTTAACGGCCAAATTTGTGAAGTGGTACTCATGCCTTCATGTTTTACTTTGCGCTTAACTATAAACACTGCTGTCTGGTGTTCTTCATCTTGTCTCCTTAGAGGGCCTATTTAGCCTGTTTGGGTGTCAGGGAGTGCACTGCCAGACACTCTGCATTATCACTAGTGATGATTTTCTCAAGAACACAGAATATAAAACATACGTATTATATCCCCAAGTATGTCACATGTACACTATATGGAGAAGTGTTGACACCTCTCCTAGTTAGTGAGTTCAGGCGTTTCAGCGACACCCATTGCTAACAGGTATATATAATCAAGCACATTGTCATGCGGGCTCCAAAGATGAAACACTGGCAGTGGAAAGCTTCATACTGAAGAGCTCAGTGATCTAAAACGTGGCACTGCCATAAGATGCCACCTTTGGAACAAGTGAGTTTGTGAGCTTTGAAGCGGTAGACCACTGCCGAATGCTGCAGCACATGGCACATCAAAATTGCCTGTCCTCTGTTGAATCACTCACTACAGAGTTCCAAACTGCCTCTGGAAGCAACATCAGCACAAGAACCGCAAGTCAGCAGCTTCACGAAGTGGGTTTCCATGGCCGAGCAGCTGCACACAAGCCTGACCTCAACCCCACTGAACACCTTTGGGTTGAAGTGGAACGTTGATTGTCAGCCAGGCCCTCTTGTCCAACATCAGTGCCTGACCTGACAAATGCGCTTTTTAAAAATTCCCACAGACACACTCCAGACTCTTTCCCGGAAGAGTGGAGACTATTTTAGTTTTCACCCCAGTGGGGCAACTCTATAATAATGCACATTTTTTTAAATGGATATGGAATGGGATGTCCAACAAGCTCATATAGGTGTGTTGGTCAGATGTCCACAATATATATATGAATACAAATTTCAACACCCCCAACGTAAAACATGTTCCAGTGTCTATATGTTCAGAACTTTTATCTCTTTCTTTCTCTTATACGCACATGGCACTGCATTGTTGTATTTGGCACTGAAGGTTCCCTTTATCTTAACCCAGAAGTGAGAATAAATCCCAGATTTATACAGTATAACTGCATAAAAAATGTATCACATTACAAAGTGCATTAAGAAGGTTACCACCTACAGCCTGCATCCCTTGCTGAATTGCACGAATCTAACCTTTATATCAAAATGGAAAACTCTAACCAACTGTTTATCAAAAAAGATATGGATGGATAGAAAGTATGAGAGAGTAGAAACAGAAATATATCTATTTGCATATTTACTGAGCACATAAGACAGGCTTGTTCTTGGCAAAACCAAGATTTTCTTTCTTGTCTCCAAAATACCCTTTCCCAACTGATTACTACTGAACAGTTATCGTTATTAATGTTGCTCTTACGTATAGTTTTGCGACAAAACATCTCCTTTTTGTTGTTTTTCATTTTTTGACTTAACTTAAAATTGACAGCCGCCCTTTGCATTGTGTCAAAATGTCGTGATAAATAGGCCAACAGAAGAAGTGACTTTATTAACATAATAACTTAAATATGTCATTTTCTGCAAATGTCAATGTATAGTTTCTGTTTATTTGCTGAATTTAACATAGTGGACAAAAATATGTAAAATGTGCTTGCTCCCAAACATTTGCATATGCCAGATATTGGACTGGTTTCGCAGACAGAGACTAAGCCTAGTACTGGACTACATTCTCCTTTCAATTGAGAATCTCAGAATGCTGTGTAGTCCAGTACTAGGCTTACTCTCAGCCCTTTGTCTTTGTTTTCTAAATATGTTACATTTAGCAAATAAACAGTAACTTGGCATTCATTTTCAGAAGTACATTCACTGTAGAGGATGTTTTAACTTCTTTTCACTTAAGAAATCAACAAAACCTGGGGTGCCTATTTAAACCTGGGGTGCCTAAACCTTTGCATTAGACTGTTTGCAGTTATGAGAGTGAGTAACTGAAGAGTAGACCTACTAATAAGCAATAGGAATGTAATGCTTAAAAGCTGCCTTATATATTTGTCCTCAGTGTAGCTTTTGTCAGTCCTGCCAGTGCACCTCCAAATTCCAGTCATCAACCTTAAGGTTTACTGCTGTGCCAGCTCATGCATCCGTGTAGAGTGTTTTTATAGTCAACATGAATTGAAATAATAACACACTGTCCTTCTGTGTACTGTGACATATTTCCAGGTGAATCATGGTATCGAGGGGGGGGCTCTGAGCTAGCTGAGTGTTTCCTCTCAGTTATAAGTGTGGGTGAAAAGAGGGGAGGTGAAACATGTTACTACAACCCCATTTCCTAAAAAAGTTGGAACGCCGTGCAAAATTTAAATGAAAACAAAATACAATGATGTGCAAATAATGTAAACCCTATATTTATTTGGAAATGGCACAAATACAACATATCAAATCCTAAAACTGAGAAATCTTCTTGTTTTTTAAAAAATATATGCCCATTTTTAATTTGATGGCGGCAACACGGATGCTGGCTTTGAATTGTGTGAACTGTGACCACAGAACACTTTTCCACTGGACACGTTAGTCCATGAGCTCGGGCCCAGAGAAAGTGGCAGCATTTCTTAATCCTGTTGATATATGGTTTCTTCTCTGCATTTTAGAGTTTTAATTAAACTGTTTTCACAGACAGTGGTTTTCAGAAGTGTTCCTGAGCCCATGCAGTGATTTCCACTACAGAATTATGTCTGTTTTTAATGCACCTTAGGGCCCAAATATCATGCATAGGCAATACTGGCTTTCAGGCTTGTCCTTTCCCTTGCATACAGATATTTCTCCAGATTGTTTGTGTGAACCCCTCCCCATCTTTACTTCTGAAAGGCTCAGCCTCTCTGGGATGCTTTTTTCCTATCCGGTGATATTACGGACCTGTTGCCAATTAACCTTCAGGTTTTTTTTAAGCATTACACAACTTATATGATGAATAATGCTTAAAATGCCCCAGAACATGAACTAACAAGCTAAAAAAATCGATTTTGACTTCAGGTTGACCGTAAACAGTACTTAGTATTGTCACAGAAGCTATGTTGTTGTGGTCTGCATTTAAATATCTGCAATTCAAAACCTCATTCAGATCCCTTTTTTCAACAGTGTACTATTGAACATAAGCTCCACTGTTTTCAAAAATGTCTGTGTTTTTGCGCTGCAGGTTGACAGCTGCACAGAGTCTGCAGAGGCAGCGTGTAACATCTTGTCCCAGCTGGTGAACTGCACTATTAAAACCCTGGGCCTGATCTCAACAGCAAGGCCCAGCTTTATGAATGTCTCTCAGGTACTGCACATGCAGGCACATTACCCCCATTCTGCTGTCATAGCGCTCTGAGATATGATGGCTCAATGGAGAAGGTGTGAAAAGCTGTCGGTGCTGACTCTGCGTGTCTCCTTGTGTGTTCTGTCCCCAGTCACACTTCGTATCTGCACTGACGGTGGTGTTTGTGAACTCCAAGTCTCTGTCCTCCATAAAAATTGATGACACGCCAGTTGACGACCCTTCCCTGAAGGTTCTGGTAGCCAACAACAGTGACACGCTGAAGCTCCTGAAGATGAGTAGTTGTCCACACGTCTCCCCAGCAGGTATGTGAATCTCAAAGGAATTATTTGGTGAAAAAAATGTTATTGACCACAGAATTCATATTTATAGTCCAAACTTAGCTTCTTTAGAGCTGGAGTGGCAAGGCTAGAACTCAGTGGTCACCCTAATAGCCCAAATTGTTTCTGTAGAAATGCATCACCAAATCGTTCAGTTTGCTCAAACCACATCCAGATCTTCATTAAGGTCATCCTTCATTAAGGTCACAGAGACTTGGCGATGTGGACTACAACACAGTATGACTGACTGTATAAAAATGAACAAAACTGCAGTCAGCCATTTTAGCCAACAAGGTCTGTATTCACAAACCAGTAGTGCTGACCTAGAATCAATATTTGTGACAGTAATTGTCATAAATATGGAGGCATATGGTCTAATATCAGTCCTGTGCTTTGTAAATATCAGCCCTGGCGTTGTGTAAATTGGCAGCCAGTAGCTGTACGTAGCATTTTTATAGCTCAGAGTAAGTTGTTCTGTGGTCTAGTCTGCATGGACACATCTGCCTGGCCTTAATGAAGGCCTGAATGAAGTGTTGGTGCTGTATTTTCAGTTTGTGTGATTTGGTTGACTATGCTGTGTTTGTTAGCCTTGTAACTCCACCTGAGTAACTGGGTAAATTAGAGTTTTTGACAAACAGTTTCTATAACACTCTTAAATTAGTTAAAAAGCATGATGGGCAAGTAAATCCATCTAATTGTAATGCTACACATGCCTCCAAATGTCTGAAATACTAGTATTGTGATATTTCTGTCATATTATATTAGACTGAATAAAGTGGTAATATAACTACCCTATATTGGTACCATATCACTATATCATAGGCTGCTACAAACACTTTCCAAACAATATGTCAAACAGTAATGTCACATTCATAAAGATTGGCCTATGTTTTTATTGACTACTAATTGGATTACATGAATACTTTGATTCATCAAACACCCACAGAACAATCATCTGGCACTATGATTGGTCGGGATGCTCACAGCACAATAGAAAACACTGGGATTGATTGGAGGGCCCTTTTGTTTATTTCAGGCTTTAGCTAAAGATTAACAAATGATTAACAAACAATTATGCAGACTACTTGAGGGCGGTTGAAGATATTACAGATCTGTCTTTGACCTGCAATTCGAAGTCTTTTTCTGATGCTGTACCATATTGGTGTTTTGAGCAGACCCCTGAATAACAGGCCCACCTTGTGCTCATTCAGGGATCCTGTGTGTGGCAGACCAGTGCCACGGCCTGCGGGAGCTGGCACTCAACTACCACCTCCTGAGCGACGAGCTGCTGCTGGCGCTCTCCTCAGAGAAGCACGTGCACCTGGAGCACCTGCGCATCGATGTGGTGAGCGAGAACCCGGGCCAGACCCAGTTCCACAGCATCAAGAAGAGCAGCTGGGACGCCCTGATCCGCCACTCCCCGCAGGTCAACATCGTCATGTACTTCTTCCTGTACGAAGAGGAGTTCGAGCCGTTCTTCTGTGATGAGACACCCGTCACGCACCTGTACTTCGGCCGCGCCGTCAGCAAGGACATGCTGGGCCGCATCGGGCTGAACTGCCCACGCCTGGTGGAGCTGGTGGTATGCGCCAATGGGTTGGAGCCCCTGGATGAGGAGTTGATCCGCATCGCCGAGCGCTGCAAGAGCCTGACGGCCATCGGCCTGGGCGAGTGTGAGGTCACCTGCAGCGGTTTCATGGAGTTCGTGAAGATGTGCGGCGGCCGCCTCAGCCAGCTGTCCATCATGGAGGAGGTCCTGATACCGGACAACAGCTACAGTATGGAGCAGATACACAGTGAGGTCTCCAAGCACCTCGGACGCATCTGGTTCCCCGACATGATGCCCACCTGGTAGACATGTGTACGAACATGAATATGTACAGTACAGTGTAAATGTCTGAGAAAATTGCATTTAAAGCTATTTATTTGAGCACTGTGTGTTTATTTGCTCTGACAGATGTGAGAATAAATACAAATACATTTTAATACAGTAAACTGTGATTTAAAGTGTTAACCATTTCCAAACCTCCCCCTGAGGAAACAAAGGATTTACAGTTACGATCTGGTTCTAATTAGTACTTTGTTAACTTAAATCAGATATACTGCTGAGGGAACTGAATATATCCAAGCCATATCTGGAGCTGCACTGAACAGATGTTCTTCAGAACAGCTCATAAGAAATCTTATAAAAATATAAAAAGGAAAATATAAAATCTTAAAATCTTGTTTTTACTGTATTAATGTTTATTTCTGTTTATTCTGCTGTAGTTGTACGAGCAAAAACACACCACCTGCAAAGTTTTAAACAATGTTTTGGGCTGGCCTAAAGACTTTGGCGCAGTACTATACTGTGCAAAAGTCAGAGACCACCTTTGATATATTGAATTTCAGTCAAAACACTATTTAGTGCTTCATAAAGTTCTGATTTCTAAAGAGCTTAGTATAAGTATATTTTGTAAGCAATCCACTTATAAAAAGATGGTAAAATAAAAGGAAAATAAGTATTTAAAAAAAAAAAAAGGTTTCCAAAACTGTAGTTCAAAAAAATAATTTTAAAAAAGTTACAGAAAAGATGGAACTCATAAAATTGTGCAAGACTTGGTCCATCGTCCTCCAGGTCTGCTGAAAAGGACCGAAGCTGTGATAGATCAAGAGTGGACACAGCAAGTGTTGACAGAAAATGCCGTTATAATTAGTTGTGGGGGCTTCTGTGTAGATGTCTGTTACATCTGTTTTCTGATAAATAACATAATGGCTGCTTTGACTGGAAATATAATACATTAAGGGTGGTATGTTGCTTTTGCACAGCACTGTACATGCACACACTTATGCAAACACACACATGTACTAATGTCCTTAAACGCTTAGATATACTAAGGCAAGAGAGCACACATGTATGCGAATGCATTCGGACACAAAGGACAAAAAGAGAAAGGAATCTTTCGGGATGGAAATATGATACTGACACACTGGACTTGTTGTCTGTGTGGACAGACTGTTTTTCAGACAGAGAGAACTGGACTGTTTTTAACACGGGGGTCAAAAGTTTTTGATTTGAAGACCCCATATTGTCTATAGAAAAGACATGTCAAATATGTGTAAATGGAAATGTGATTTTCTGTGTTATTAACTGAGGTTTTGTTTCAGAAAGCCAGAGATAATGCAGCTTGAACAGAGACCACCTGCTCACAGAAATAGGACTTTCACTCAGTAGAGACTGGAGATATTGACAGAATAATTCATGAAGCCCAGACTGCTGTGTGCTGCAGTGTCCTCCTGCTGTGGCTGGCTTTTCACAGGCCTCTCCACCCCATACGGAATTAGGGAACAGGAAAGAGTCGTGGAGGACGTGGACTGTGCGCTGTTAGGACAAGGTGTAGGTGTGGATAGTCAACACTAGAACAGGTAGAGTCAGTTCTGTTAGAATGGAAATGAAAGCTGTGAGATTTCAGACAGTGGTCTCTCACCCAACTGCAGTGGTTACATAACTCGGTTTTGTTCTGTCTCCTTTGTGGATTGAATGTCAGTGCGATTAAGCTTTCAGAGTCTTTCAGAGGGGCTTTTCTTACTTTCTGCTGTGTGAACAACTATGCTTTTGTTTGTACTTTTTATACCTACTTCAGCGTTAGGCTAATTGTCCAAGACTTTAGTGGAAGCGTTTATGTATCTTTGAAAATATTTCCACTAAAACCTTGAGATATGTAAGTTATGGTATACTGAGCTTCACAGTTCTCGCAAAACTCAAGAGTTTCATTTCTCACATGTAATTGTGATTATGGCAAAAAAGTGTGATTCCTAATGATGGAGACTGAAGGAGACTTTAGGAGTGTGAAATATTGCTGATCTAAGATCAGATGCCCTGGTTTTGTATAATGAATGCAATAGTTAATGACCTGTATAACAGGAAAACTAACATTTCCTGCTTTTTTAAATGAGTACACTGTAATCATTAAATAAAAAACTGATCTTTAGTTTTGTGATGTCACAAAAACCAATGCATTTATATATATATATATATATATATATATATATATATATATAATATATATATATACACACACACACACACACACACACACACACAATATACAGGGTGAGTCAAAAGTCACAGGACACATTTTATTTTGTTTTATTTTTTATTTTATTATCTCTGGGGTCATCTCAAACAAATTGTGTATGATGAGAAAATCCACAACAAACACCACCTTCAGCACCGCATCGTGGAGGCTTGTGACAGCATGAAACATAAAATAAAACGGTGCCCTGTGACTTTTTTTTTGACTCACCCTGTATATATCTCCACCTATTCAGCCTATAGGAGCTTAATCCTGCCCATTCACATGGATCTTATCAGGAGTGTTTTAGCCTGGACTTCTTATTAAACAAGGCAGCTTGCTTAATTCTATAGAATAAAATAATGAGAATAATAATATGGTTAATCTGTATTTCAAAAACCCAAGGATGCTTTAAAGTAATAAAGAAAATAAATTGGTTATTTTATTGCACAAACACACATATATAAAATACATAACTGTAGCTTATGGGTCCCTAAATACTACTGAACCCCTTAGATTTACCTTAAAGGCTTAGATCAGGTATTCTTGAACCAAACTACAAAAACACTGAACACGGAAACTCTTGCGAACTTACAAGTGGCAATAAACTCTTCTCTGTGAAAATAAGACGCTTAATTTCAGAAGTTTGACTTTGTGTTATGGAATCTCTAGTGTTGCGTTTTCTTTGTGTGTAATAAATCACCTTCGCTTTCTCATTTGCATAGTGATCAGAAAAGATATTCAAGACAGGAAAACGTGTAAAAGAATGAGGCTGATTTAATGAATGTTGATGGTTTGGTAAGCTCAGCTAACAAACACTGTAACATAAAAAGGCATAAATATGTACTTTTGACATTGAAACATCATCCATCTTGTTCTCTTCCTCCTGTCTCTCTCATGGCGATGTCTTTGCAGGTCAGGAATCCAACACTAGATGGCAGAGGTGGCCCACCGAAACAGGCTCTGACAGCTTTACATAAAAATGCAGCGAGCTCTCCAAATCGAATCAGTGCTAGACCCATTTTATTGCAAGCTTCAGCCACAGAGCACCCTTAAGCGAGACGTGAATGGGAAGAGTGAAACGTTCCCTCTGCTTCATCTGCTTGCTTGACCATGCAAGTGGGATCATCATTGACCCCTTCAAGAGTGAGGAACGTCAGAAGGACGTCAGAGATACAATTAAGTATTCAAAAAGGGGGGGGGGTTCCGTGTGTCCTCTGCTTTAGCAGATTATTTTCACACACGGGCAGCCTAGTCCAACCTTAAATAATTAAGAATTAAGTGTAATTACAAAGCCAGAGATGCTCTTAAGTCCTGCTGCAGTGCTTGTGTTTCTGTCTCTCTCCATCAAGCCCAACATGCTCTCAATACGGATACATGAACTGAAAATACCAGGATATTATGTAACATCTGCAAACCTCAATTATTTCATGAGCAGCTCGAAGCGCTCGTGAATACAAATGCGCCCTGCATGACGAGGGGAAAGTAGGTTTCTCGCAGGGAAGCAAATGCTACCAAAGCACCCAGATGGTCCAGAGAGACGCAGCTTTTTGGTGAGAAACTGTGAGAAATGTATCGATTAGCCGGTGCGGATCGCGCTGCCTAATAGTCTGAACCTCTGCCTGGAGCCCGAGAGAACCTCAGGGACCTGGTTTGGATCAGCCTTCTGCATTTATCCATGAGGCTTGTTAGAAGAGAAGGGGGCCGGAGGAAGCACATTCAGGAGCCGAGGACAGACTGCTTTGAGCTATTCTGCTTTTTCCTCGTCTGAGCTGACCAGACACGCGTCGTTTAACGCAGTACATTTTTATTTTTGTGCATAAAACAGTGCTTTTGCACTTCTGTCTGTGAAACATCACCCATACAAATGGTCTGACCTCTCCCAATAAGGCACATGGCCTTGTGCAAATCAGTGTACAAATCACTTTCACCTTTTGCAATAATGTCGTGGAGCATCGAGTCTCAAGAAAAGTTCTGGAAAAAGCAGCTCTTGTGCTTCAGTTCTGTACTCTAGTGCTGCTGGACAGTGGGGCAGTTGGAGTACTGGGACTCTGTGTTGTGTCCTGTGGGACAGTAGAGGAGGACATGCTGGGGAAAGAAGCACACAGTTCTTTGAGGCTTCTATACTCTCTGAGCCATCGGTCCCGGTGGTGGGGAGGCAGCTGGTCTTTCTGCCTTGCCTTGAGGTGATCGGATGGCACTAGTGTTCCCCTCAGGGCATGTAGTGTGTACCTGCAAGAGAGAGTCCTCATGAAAAACAGCCAGGCTTGAGTGAAAAACCAGTTGAGTGAAGCTTGAGTGAAGGCCAGTTTACAGGGAGCAGGTTACTTCACAATAAAGGATGTGGAGGGGATTTTTTTTTTGTCTGTTTGTTTTTAATAAAATTAAAAAAAGGGCACAGTGTTATGCATCTGTTACTGTAAAGAGTGAGCAAAACTGAATAGAAAGTGATCAGATTACCTTGGCAGCAGTGCTACGACAGTGGTTAAAATGCAGACCAGGTAGAACATGGGGTCAGCCACTTGTTCCTGCACGAGCCAGTAGGGGTCAGAGGGA
Organism: Pygocentrus nattereri; assembly: GCF_015220715.1. Taxonomy (NCBI): domain Eukaryota; kingdom Metazoa; phylum Chordata; class Actinopteri; order Characiformes; family Serrasalmidae; genus Pygocentrus; species Pygocentrus nattereri. The sequence goes on from NC_051221.1 coordinate 12,948,100, forward strand.
GGGTTGCAGCTGACGCAGAGGGCACTGAAAACCAGGCTCACAACGAAGTAAACAATCACACTGCCCACCATGATCACCCAGTGCACCACTGTCTGCAAGCAGCCAAACGGAGAAATCATTAACATCAGTGATGCCCCATTACTCTAAATCAGCAGTTAGGAAATGACTGGCTTGGCTGACAACAATGGCAGAGCAGTGGTTCCCAGGCCCAGTCCAGCGGAGCTCCTGCCCTTCACCACTGTAATGTTGCCGTCATTCTACCACACCTGGACCCCGTCTTACGAAACACATTCAACAGCTTCACACAACCTGACCAACAGACCTGCAGTTAACTCATTTTACAACAGCAATTAATAACTTTCTATGTAATCCCAGGTTTGGATGTTCAAACTAAGATGAATCCTTGGGCATGCGCACATGAAACTGACATATACGACAAACAGCCAATCATGGGAAACATGAGGAGGAGTCAAGTGGCTTATTTATCAAAGCAGGGAAAGGAAATCATACAGGAAATATAAAAAGCAGCACTGTCACCACTTTGTTTACTGGAATAATAATTATTCAAATAATTTCTTGATGTCTATGCAAAATTATGTATCACCTCTGCTGAAAAGCAGTAGATTTTCTATATGATTGATGCCGCAAATCTCACAAGAAATCACCATGGCACCTTTTGCTGTACACCTAATCTGCTCTAGAGCACGTTAAGTTTGGAAATGCAGATCTTGGTGGACCCATCCGGTCCTTTTTACCAGAAAAGCCATGAGTAGACTGAGCTAAGGTTAAAGTTATGAAAGGCTAAACAAGAAATCCTGAACTTATTGTCTCATAAACAAAAACTCTAAGTTGGATTAGACGCAACAGAGCTGGGAAATCTTGAAGGCTAAGCACAGAACGTAAAAATGGTGGTGACACTTTACTGTACTGTAGTGTTCATAAGGCTACATGACACCTACATCAGCTTGTCGTGACTGACAACTGACATAAACACTACACAAATGCTGACAAATACAAAGACTACGTGTCATCGGTCATAAAGGTTACTTTAGCTCATTTTGATCAAAACTGAAAATGTAACCTGTATAGTGAATATTGGAATACGCATTTATAAACACGTATGTAGGGCTATGTAGGGTTATGTCAGTGTCATGTAGCCTTACGACCAGTAACCTACAGTCAGGTGTTACCCAAAATGTATATCATTCTGTAATATTCTGTATGTAATAGCTATTATATGATATGTATATTCAAGGCCTACATGTCAACCAACTTTCTTTACTCCCTGTGTAAATGAATGTAAAGATCATTTATTCAAAGTGATTGTGCTGCACTTCTAATGGTCCAGTCATCATAAAACTTTAACATAACAAAAAGCACAGCTGCTGCATTCGCACATCTCTTTAGCTCCTTTCACATTGGCCATTTTTATTCTTTTCCGTTTATTGTAGTTTTATTCGTCCCTTAGGGAGATATTTCATTGTCTGTGTGCTTGTCTGCTCTACTTAGTATGTTACACGCCATGCATGTGTGCACTCGACAAGGCAAATCCCTCGTATGTGTAACATCCTTGGCTAGGACTCTAACTGGGAGCCACATTGATCGAGAGAGTCAGTTTCATTGAGGAAAAAGCAGGATGCATGTGCAGAGTCCCCTGTCTACACTTGAAGCCAGTGTTCGTTCAACCTAGACTCAGAACGACTCACCCAACTCTTGATCTCGATTGCCAGATGAAGGATGATGGTGAACAGAGACACGGTGTTCATGGGAATTCCCAGAGTGAAGATGTCGATATCAGAGCCTGCGTACGTCTAGAAGACGCACAAGAAAGACTTGGTTGCCAAATTGCCTGCATGAGCATGAATGTGAACTTGAAAGGATAAACAAACAAGCCAGCATTTATGTAGAATGAAAGGCATCCTTACCCAGTATGGCACAAAGAAGCACACAAGACTCTGATAAAAGGCATCTAGGATAGCTATCCAGAAGGTCGAACGCCTGTATCCCTGAAATTGAAATAAAACAGCCTGACTCAGGCTTATAGCAGCACTATCTTGTCGTGGCTTGATGTAAAAAAAACACTTCACTTAGAAACGCTAATGTGGTCAACATTGCATGAAACCTAGTGGGGGAGAGTTTGCATGATCTCCTGTGTATAAAGCTAACGTGTCCTGACAAGCTTTCATTCAACATTAGTAACGACAGCAATTTTGAAGTACTCTCTTAGAATTTATATGGCACAAAAACAAGCGAATAATGCCGTATGGTGCCTGGTTGCATGCTAAGTGGAATCATGTCAATTATTGTGACTGCTGATGTCAGAGCTCTACAGTACAGCGTTTGCATTGTTTCTGCTCGATTGCATTCTGACATATGGGACTGTGACAGTACGTAATACGACACTGAGCTCTGACGTCAGAGATGGAATTTTTCATCAGGTGAGCTTTAATGCTGGAGCTCTCTGAGAATTCTTGCATGTCGCCTAACAGTGGTAGGCATCTGTGCATGTGATGCCACATCACCACAGCTGTGGTGAAGTCTTTCACCACAGTGCAACCCCTTCATTACCTGTGGCACATGTGACGACTGAGTGTTCACAGACGTGAGCAGACTCTCACGTAACTAATATGACATTCCATTCATATTTAGTTTGAGCCCAGTTCACACCCATCTGAGTCAATACCATGGAGTGCCTAAAGTTCTAAAGAACGCCGTCTAAAGCTCCTCGCTGAAACCATGGTCATGTGTCATATGAGTTATATGAGTCATTCTATAGAAGACATTCAGTTTTGTGTCCCTTGCATTTACAGATTATACTGCACTTAAAAAACAACGTGTTAGGGTTACAATTCATTTATATATGAAAATAAAACTATAATTTATATAAACAATTACATCTTCTCAGTTTAGCCGTATTTGTTTTTACATCAATTAGATTTACATCAAGTGCAAGCACCACAGAAGTGCTCATCCTCACAGTCATGTGTAAAGGATGTGGCCATATTTTGAAGTAAAACAACATTTTTCTGCCATTTTAACTGAAATAATCTAAACATGACTATGAAATATATGATTTAAATTACTTAAAGAAAACAAACGGCAAATAAATATTATAAAATATACAACGAAAGCTGTGGTTCCCAGGAGTCGTGTCACTGGTGTTGCTGCGCAACAAAAAAAACTCTTGTTTCAAATTAAAAAATAAAAAATAAAACATTTAATAACATCACTTGACTTCCTTTTACCTATTTTCTGAAGATCTGTGAAGAAAAGCACATGGTAAGTTCACCGTGCCTTTTCAGCCAATCAGAAATGTTCTCCTTTAGCTCACGATTTCATACGAAGCTTTCCGCTGAAGTCATATTTTACTGGATGTTCCATGATGCACAACGTGTGGTTTGATGCTCTGCAGCAGCCGTTTTGTAAAATGCATTTCACATTAAAAATGTCTCTGGTGTTACCTTTCTTATGTATAACACCAATGACGATCAGTAACACCAGTGACTCCTATGGATAGATAAAAGTGGATGTTTCTGTAGAATGACCCATACAGTATCTTTAAAGTCACTAAATAAATAAGGTTGTCCATTATTGTAGTTGTTATTCCACTATTTTAGATCCAAAAACACGATGTTAACCTTTCATAACAGCCGACCTAAATCTACATAAATGCTTAAAAGTTCATTCCAAGTTTTTGTAAATGTTCTTTTGTTGGTTTTGATCTAATTTTTCCTCACACATGGTGGCCTAAGCTGTTATGAAGGTCTGTATAAGGTTATGTCAGTTGTCATGAGAGGCTTATGACATTGTTGTGTAGCTTTGTGAACATGGTTATGGGTAAGACGGATGAAATACTCCCACTGCTTGCCTGGTTGGTGGACCAAAAAGCATGAACAAAATCATGGCTTTTGGACTGGGCACTGGGTTTTGATGGGCCAACACAGTCAATGTGCCCAGTTGAACCTCTGTTATGAGCTGATTGGTTGATTGGTCAAATTGTTGACAGCAAGAATAGAGACTCTTGTTAATTGCGTAACAAAAGCAACAGAGTAAGGGTGGACAATGTGGTGGTGGTATGCTTTTCTGACCATTCTGTGGATATCGTCAGTAGTTAAGTAGTTAAGCAACACTGACCAACTGTGTTTCATTCAAAAAAGAGCATAAAATCATTGTACTCATCATTTTTGGTCATATTTCTAAACACACGGCTCTACTGGTGCATTTTGCCTGTTCCCGCTTATCAAAGCTCAGAAAAAGCTCCATTGTAATATTGTGTATTTGTGCCATTTTGTCCAGACTGATCAAACCAAAACATTCTGCAGTCATCTTGCTGACTTAGTATGAAGGTTTTGTGGACCATGGCTTGCTGTTTGAGCACTGACCCCAGCATGCTGACCCCTCTTATAGAGCTCCGGCAGCTGC